>NC_060278.1:70000798-70147899 GCF_021613505.1 Equus quagga
AGGACATAGAGAAGGTGCCATAGGAGAGATTATAGAGGAGGATAGGACATAGGGAAGGTGCCATGCAGAGGGTGATAGAGCCTGAGTTTTAATATCTACCAGCTCTTCATTTATGTCCCTACTTTGCAACTTAGCTCTGTAGCCTTGGGCACACTTCTTAACCTCTCTGAGCCTCTATTTCCTCATTTATAAAATAAATGATAATATTAGTATCCATCTCCAGAGGCTGGGTAAGCATTAAATAACTAACAATTCCTCTGTATAAATAGCACAAGCCAGCACCTCAGAGTCTTTCTTAACACTCCCTCTCTTCTCGCCTCACATCCATGAACTCATGAGTCCTATTCATTTTCCTCCCCTGAGGTCTCTCCATTTCTTCTGCTGCTATGCCTCCCAGGCTACTTTTACTTTGTCGGTAAGTTTCTGGAGTGGTCGCTTCATTGGTCTCCCAAACTGTGCCTACTCCAAACATTTTGAACTCTGAAACCAGAGCAATCTTTTAAAATGCAATCAAACTCATCCCTGCTCCCTATTCCTTTGCTGTGGATTGAACTTGTCAATGGCCTCCACTGCACCCACTCTTCACGTGTCCTTCTTGGTCTCCCAGGTTCCTCTCCACCACTCTCACCTCACTCCTGCCTTGCTCACCATGTTCCAACAACACTGTTCTCCTCTCTCTCAGTTCCCCCAATTCTCCATGTTCTATCTTCCCTTGGGACCTTTGCACATGCTGCTGCCTCTACTTGATGCACTCACATTTTTCTGGATACTTTCCTCCACACCCCCAGACTAATCAGATCTCTAAGAAATGCAGTTTATCCATCAGAACACTTGCCCCAGCACATGTTCATTTATATACTGACTCATGCCTGTCCCCCCACGTGTCCATCCTCCAGTAAGGGCAGAGGCGGTGCCTGTCGTGCTCATCATTTTAACCACAGAACCTATCCCAGCTCCTGGCTGTGGGGAGTACTCAATAACTTTTGTTTGATTAATTGAATTAAGAAATAACTGATGAATGGGTAGGGCTTAGTTCAACGCCTGGTACCCTGGAAGAAGCACTCTCTACCTGTGATGGATTATTATTATGGTTGTTGGTTGGGGCAGCAGGAAAAAGGATGGCAAAAGGAAACAGATGATGGGAACTCAGGAACACCATTATAACGTGCTCAATGCTTTACAAAGGGCAGAACATATTAGTTCAGTCCCACACACTGCAACACGTGCTGCCCTGCCCTGGCCATATTCTCTTGGTCATCACCATGACACGCTGAAGGATAATTCATGCAAACACCTGAGACTCTGCCTGAGCAGTTTCTTGTCTGTATGTTTTGCTTCTGGCTGCAGGAGCCCTTTCTACAGTCACTCAGAACAACCCAGAAATGCCAGAGCTAGCACCCCCGGAAGCAAACTTCACTCACCGACGGCCAGGGGTTTGCCATCTCTATTGCCAACTCTGTTTCCCAGAGTTCCCCAGTGGGGTGAAGCTCCACTTGCCCACAGTCATACCTTGTTTAATACTACATCTTGTTTGGCTTCCTCCCCTTCCCTATATCACTTCCTTACTTCCCTACTGGTGTTTCCTGGAATCATCTCACAAGTAAACCACTTGCACTCGATTTTTGCGTGGACTTGTGCTCTGAGGAGCCCACGCAATTTCTGGTTTCCCTGTGAGGAGGGCAGACGTCAAATCCATCATGATTTGGTTAACAATTGTCCGGATAGCTAAGCTTACTCTTAACACATTTTACCTTGCAGGACATAGCTGAGGCCCTGGAATAGGCCCTGTAAGTTCTGTTAGGGCTTCAGACCCAGAGCAGAGGTGGAACATGTGCCTTCTAAAGATGCTGCTCCAAGAGGAGGTGCAGAGGCTGGTACACAGCTCGACACAGCTCACACCTTGGTTTCAAGGGCATATAGTCTGTGACATCAGACCATAAAATCAAGGGTTAGAATAGAAGGGAGTTTGCAGAACTCTCTAGCTGGTCCCAATCTATCTCAGAGCTCTTGTCCTTTGTTTTCCTCCCAACACATGCCATGGAAAACAGTGACTTCTACAGTGATTCAGTGATTCGTAGATGAATGAGTTGTTGGCATGTGCACAAACCCTGGTGGAAAGGAGGGGCAGAGCTGATTGGATATTGGGGAGAGGATGGAATTCAAAAAGGTCCACCTCCCAGAGCTGATTCTGAATCTGACCACCAGAATGACCAATTACAGAGACTCAGGTCCAGAGAGGGCCAGTGCCTTCCCTCGATTATCTTCTTGGTAGCAGAACTGAAACGGAAGCCCTTACCTCCTCACTCCAGGTCCAATCTTCCTCTCAGGTCACCGTTTGTCTTTCATCTCCCCAGCGCCATCTCTGTAACCTCTAATCAAAGTACCCACCCGTAACCTGTCACCAGCATCGACTTTTGTTCAGCATCTAAATCTTGCTCACACTAAAGCATAGATGATTGATAATAGTATCTGAGTGTTACCACTCTGGGCAACTGTTTGCACTTTTGGCATTGAGCCCTAAGCTACAATGGTGGTCTTCCACATTGCCTAAGAGGTGGTTGCTAGATTTCACTTTGTCTATCCTGCTCTACTGTTTTCTCTAATCAGTCTCTCAGCACTTCCTAAGCCAGAAGGAACTGAAATGTGAATACATAGCATCCAGATGAGGAAACAGTGAACAATACCAATTTACCCATTAGTTACAAAACACTAAGAAGGAAGGTTACAGTGCCAGTAAAGCCAGAGTCAGGCCTCTGGGGAAATTGTGAGGAAGATGGGCCCACACTTCCTGTCTGTCAGCTCAGGGAAACTGACGGCACTGTTTCTCAAGGGCATTTTGGCATAAGGAATCTTGATTAAAGGTAAGTCTTCCCCCGATGCCTCCGGTGGTTTCCTTCAGAGCTCAAGAGCTTTCTCATCTAAGAATTCTCCCCAGACGACATCCAGACTTTTAGTCCTGGGTGTCTGTTTCTTTCATCTGTCAAATTTCTGTACTCTATTTCTAGACCTTGTCCAATATTATTGTCTGGTATTATATTATCAGTGTTATGCCTTTGACCACTTCTTGTATTTATGCCTTGACATTCCAAACCAAGCATAAGCCTTCTCCTAATCAAGTTACCCTATCCCATACTTGTACCAGGGGGTCTTCAACTGCAAGGAATAGAGATGTACTTTGGCCAAGTTAAGCAGAGAAGTAATTTTAGTGGAGGGATATGAGAAACTCCATAGAACCAAAGTGAAGACTAGAGAGCCAGGCTCAGGTAGCAGAAGAGTTCAGGGGAGGCTGGGTGATGGGGAGCCTAGGAGCAGGTTGGTTAGGGTGCCACCCGTCACCTCTGGATTCAGCACTGCTACTAAACATCACAGCCACAAATTAATGTCAACAAAATTCAAAGTACTGGGAACATCCAGTTGGCTGACTCCCCTTCAGGTGCCCCAGATTCTGGCATTCTGCAAAAAAGTCATGCACTCTCTGCTTTTGCTGGGCTACTTCTAGTTGCTTCTGTAGCAAGGACACGCACTGTAGCAAATGCTTTTGGTGCCCTGCCCATATCCCTTCACCCTGACCATTTCTGTGCAGCCAGTGGGTGGTCCACTACCAGCCGCTGCCATTCTGGCTGTGCAGCAGGCTGAAAGAGCCCTGGGCAGCAGAGGCCTCCAGAGCAGCCCTGAAGCAATGGCTGATGGGAATACCCCCGTTCCCTCGTCCTTCAACGGCGTAGTTCTGAGATGCGTGTTTTACGCAGAGGGCCCAGGTCCCAGCTGCTCGCAGAGATGACCAGTGTGAGAGGGCTGTTCTCAGGATCTGTTTCTGGGGTAACCCAAACTAAGACACCCACCCAAACAGTGTCTTCCCCCCTTAAAATTCTCCTCATTCTTTAAGGCCAGCGTGAAAATCCACCACCAGTGTGCCCACAGCAAGCTGACATGTTCATTTCTTTGTCCACCACAACGTTCAAACATTTTTAATTTTGAGTTTCCCCGGGAGGGGCATGGACGCTTCAGCTTGGCAAAGTCTTTACCACGTCCTGTTGCCTTTCTGCCGACAACACATTTACATGACATTCTTGGCTTGTGAAGGCTCCCGGGTTGGTGATCTTTGCTAAGATTGGGCTCGAATAGAAACCCACAGTGAAAGCTCCCCTGAGCACTGAGGCTGAATAAGCCCTGCCTCCTCTGGGTCCCCACAGCAACATACAAGACATGTGCAAGATTCCGTCAGATCCCATCCTCCACTGCCTTAGAATGAAGTGGCCACACCTCTCTCGCTCCTCCAGGCCTCTCTTCTCCATTCCTCTCCTCTTTTTTTTCAAATTGAGATAAAATTCATATAATGTCAAAGTAACTATCTTAAAGTGAAGAATTCAGTGGCATTTAGTATATTCACAATGTCGTGCAACCATCTCGCTCCAAAATATTTTCATCACCCCAAAAGGAAGCCCCATACCCATCAGGCAGCTGCTCCCTATTAGCCCCTGCCCTCAACTCCTGGCAATCACTGGTCTCTTTCTGTCTTGGTATTCTTAGCACTAGGCATGTAGATGGCATTCAGTGCATTCTTTTGGGACAAATGAATGATGATTTACTGTGGTAAGAGGCAAGCAGTGGAGCTGCAGCATCTTCAGTCTAGAGCACACTGTGCTTGAGAGGGTCGCTCTGGACCCAGACTGCCTGAATTTGGACCCTGGCTTTACCATCTGCATAACTCAGCAAGCTAGCCTATTTTTTTGTGCCTCAGTTTCCTTGTCTATAAGATGAGAACAAGAAAAAACTCTACCTTGAGAAGTTCTTACGACAATTAAGTAAGTTAATATGTGTGAAATGCTCCTCACAATGGTACCTGGCATGTAGAAAGCCAGATTACTGTGTGTTAAATAACAACTGACACCATACTCTCTTCTTTTCTTTTGCTGGGGAAGATTGGCCCTGAGCTAACATCTATTGCCAATCTTCCTCTTTTATTTTCCCTCTCCAAAGCCCCAGTGCATAGTTGTATATTCTAGCTGTAAGTCCAGTTATATATTCTAGTTGTTAGTTCTTCTATGTGAACCATGACCACAGCATGGCTGCTGACAGATGAGTGGTGTGGTTCCACAACCAGGAACCAAACCCAGGCTTCTGAAGCAGTGAGAGTGCTGAACTTTAACCAATAGTCAATCAGGGCTGGTTCGACACCATAATTTCTTGATGTTGGAGTGATAACCTGAGTTCATCTTCTAAGAGAGAGTTAGCACAAGAATCTAGGCCTAGAAAACTGTCATGCTGAGATGGATGGCTCTCCATAGAAAAGGACGCTCATGCTGGTTTCACCCTTAAGTAATTGTCTGCCTTCTTATCCTACTGCCGCCACCCAGGCCACCCCTCTCCACCACCTTCCCTGACCTCAACACCCAGACTACTGCTCTATCTGTTCTCAGTTTTGTCCTTTAATGTAACTAGCTTGAAAGTTCCAGGAGGGTAGGGACCACCTCTGTTTTGTGCATTTCTGTATTCCCTACAACCAGGATGTAATTGACACTCAATGATTGGCTGTTGAATAAAAAAATGAATTTTTTTTTCATTTTTTGTATAAAATGACCTATCTTTCCAACCATAAAATTTCAGAATGTATTACCCTCTCTGCCTCCTCAGCTACTCCCTCTGCTTGAAAAGGAAACTTGTCATAGCATAAAAGCTCATGCAAGGCCTACTCTTCCCTCAGCTCCCTGTCTGTACCCGTTCACGCCTCCTTTCTCCACCTCTGCCCTTGTGGGGGAGGGCGGAGATGGGGGTAAGACAAGGATACTGATGCCTGGTGTTCCTTTGCCTCTGAGCTGGTCCCCACACAGCTTTATGCTCTAGCCGGGCCTTAGTCTTGATGTAAAACTCTCCAGTTCTATATAAATAATGGTTGTAATTAATAATAAATGAACATCCTGGGGAATTGCAGAGCAGAATTTAGTGGCTGGAGATTTACACAGCTGCGTTTGGTGCCAACAGAAGTCATGGACATGGAAAAAACCCATGGGCTATCATTTCAGATCCAGGACGCTACTAATAATCGCCATGCAACCAGCAGCTTGCAGCCCCGAAGAAAATTGCAGCTGTAACCATGCATTTTCCTAGGTATAAAGGGGAGGAGAACATTTTTATCTGTTTGGTGTCTCTTCCTCCAAATCAGGGTTAGAGCCCCCTCAAAGCTCAGGAAATTTATGTGGGGAAGGCAGAAGGCTGAACATGAATGCGAGGCTGGAGAAATGATTTGGAAATACTGAAGGAAAAGGAAACCAGAGCACTGTGTACTGTTAGAAGAAACAATGGGACTACTGGGTCTCGAAGGGATGAGGACGACCTACTTCACAGAAAGCAAGCAAAAATGGACCACAGGATATACGACTCTGGGTAAAAACTGTGAGCCTCTGAGCTCAGACGCTCTAACTTGGCACTCTCTGAGTCCAGTGGGTGAGCTTTTTCATACATCCTGTCCTTCCAAACAACACACTTCCACATTTCTTAGTCCCCTTCCTCCACCTTCTCTGAAATCTTCACTTCCTGAGATGGAAGTCAAAGCGGCAAACATTCTCAAGGTCGTTTGGCTGATCAACTTCTCATAGCCACAAGGAGGCAGGAGATGGAATAATACAAGGTTGTTGAAAGGATTCCAAGACAGCACATGCAAAAGGTTGAGCATAGTGGCTGACATGTAGCAGGCACTTAATGAATGAAAAGCATCATTATGGTGTTCAGGCTCTGGGTTTCATGGTAGCCACATTTTGTCTCATTTGTTCTACCTGAAACAAACTTAAGATTCAGGACACTGCTAAAAAGAAGCTTATAGCATTGTGGAAAATTGCCGTTGTAAGCACACATTTTTTGGGTGCAAAGGAGAATGTTGTTGTCCTTCAAGTACTCTTGTCCTTAATTTATAGAAGCTGGGCTGAGGCTTTAAGATGTTAACCAACTTGGCCAAAACTACAGCTTGTAAATGGCAGGACTGTGATCTGAACACAGATGTGTCATTTCCAAAGTCCATGATTACGTCACTCTGCTTTACTCCATCCCTGGACATCAGTCTCCACTCCCCTGGACCTCCGTGCTAATATCTTCTGTGTGGAAAGAAAAAGGAGAGTGGTCACTAGAAACCCTCAGGGACCAAGTCAAAACCTATCAGACTAAACACAATTCTTTCTAGTAAGTGATGGATGAGGGGGACACTGTAGACATATGCAGATCATGTAAGATGTTGGGTAAGGGACCACAATGATCATGTGGTCAAGATGAAGAAAAATGAAGTAGACACTGATACAGACGACTGGGGCTATTGGTTGTAGGCTTTAAAGAGGCTTCTGGAATCCATCCTGAGCAAGAAAAAATTCTGAGTCTTTATTCATCCTTGGCATAGTTACGATTTGGGAAATGTGCAGGGTACTGCAGTGGTACTGAGAGAGATACCAAAAAATAGGCGTTGTCTTAGGTCAGATTCCCTAGAGGCAGAGCCTGAGAAAAGGATTTGGATGCAGTTGAGTTTTTGAGGATGTTCTCTTAGGAGAAAACTGCAAGGGAGTAAGATAAGCAGGATAGGGAAAGAAGTAAGCAAGGATGTGGTCTCAAAGAAAATTTAGCCTTGGCCTAATTCACAGAAGTGGTCTGGAGGCATAAATTATATTGCCAAATTATCCTCACCTTGAGGCGAGAGGGCTGGATTTATAATCTGCATAAATCAATCATGTCCTGGGTTTTCCCTCCTGGGCTGGGGCATGCCATCAGCTGGGGGCAGATCACCGAAGGAAGCAGCTGTGAGCAATTAGCAGCCAACACTCACAACGGCGGGGGAATGGCTGCATGGTGGAGCACCAAAACAGTCTACTACAGACATGTCCCCCACAGGAAATGCCATGGCAAGTGAGAATAAGTCTCAGTAGACAGACCCAGCCAGGCAATGTCACAAGGGTTCAGAAGAGGCCAAAAGAGCAGATGTGATTAAGAGGCTCATAAGGAAGATGACTTTGAGTATGAGAGTGGTGGGTAGAATTATTGCTCTCAAAGCTTCACTCCCTCCTGGTTATAGAATTAAATGTCCCTGCTGTTGCTATGGCTTCATAGTGGGCTGAGGGCACTTCTTCACCCCTTGTTTTGGACCTGACTTGTTTTCGCCAATGGGATATTAATGAACAGCATTGGAACGGAGACTCTAAACATGCTTAAGCAAATCGGCTTGCCTCTCACACTCCTGTGAACCTCCACGAGAAGGGCATAACCCCAGTGGCTGCTGGTCAAGGAGAAATGTACGGAGCAGACACCAACCCAACTGGCACCTTGAGCCATGTCCAATTGAGATGCCGCTGATCCACGGACCATGAGCCAGAAGATGAAGATTGTTGTAAACCAACTGTTTGGTATGCAGCAGGATCTAATAGTAATGGGATGATTAATTTATTAGAGGGAAAGGTTTTAATCTTTAACTCACAACTACAAATGGAATGAGGATTTTATTAGGGCAGCCATACTAAAAACACAATTTTGAAAGGATAATAGAGCCCAAGTTTCTACACGTCCTGATATGCCATCTTTTGTTATAGGCTATTGGTTTGGCCCACCTTTTCCCACCCTAGAAAAATAGCCCAATGACTTTATTGGTCAGATAGACAGACTGTGGCCCAGAGAGTGAAGGTAGTTGCCACCGTTGCACAGCTCGCTGTTTAACCACAGAGCAGAAGTCAAAACTCATGTCTGCTGATCCTCTGTCCTGGGATTTTTCATTAGGACATGTTTTTTTGTAGCAAATGCTATTGATGTCACACTCCACATCCCCCCAGCTCACCTGACTTCCCCTGCCGCTTGCCTATTTCCGCCTGCCTGAGGGCTCTCCAGCATCTTTGGAGCTTATGCAGCTGCAAGAAGGTGCACCAAGAGAGTGCAAGAGAGTTGACGCCCCTGGGGACAACCCTCACCCAATGAAGTATGGGAACAAGTGGACAAATGCCCAGCCTTTCTGCCCACTGGGATGTTGACTCTGAGGTTGATTGCTCTGCAGGGTTGAGCCCCAGGCCCCCAGAGTAATACTCATTAATATGCTGTCTATTGGCTCTGCTTTCTCCCTGACCTCACCCTCATCGCTCCCTCACGGTGCTCTGTGGGACTGTCTCCCAAATAAAATACCTGCTCCCAAGTCCTTGCCTCAGCATCTGCTTCTGTGGAAAAGCCAACTGAGGCTCTGTGCCTCTTCTTCCCAACACTTTGAAATGGCAGAGGGAAAAATGTCTGTGTTAGTAATGGTTCGATCAGAGAAGCAGAACTACTACAAATGGTATGCAGTGAAGGCTTGTTGTAGGGGGAGACCTTATGCAGTCCTGGAGGTGGGTGAGCAGTCCGTGTAAGTCTGTTGCCTCTGGATCTCCTTTTTAAGGCACTCTTAAACTACTATTTTGGCCTTCTTTAAAAGTTCTAAAATTTGATATAACTCCTCCAAAAAAAAGGTCTGAATAATTTTCTGGATGTACAACACATTTCTCTGCGTAGGACCATTAACTGGAGAGAGCAAAATTTATACTGAGTAACCACTGGTCAAAATAGTTAAAGTACAGGCTGGCCCGGGGGTACAGTTGTTAAGTTTGCATGCTCTGCTTCAGTGGCTTGGAGTTTGTAGGCTCAGATCCCAGGTGTGGACCTACACACTGCTCATTAGGCCATGCTGTGGCAGCATCCTACATACAAGATAGAGGAAGACTGGCACAGATGTTAGCCCAGCAACAACCTTCCTCAAACAAAAAGAGCAACATTGGCAATAGATGTTAGCTCAGGGCCAATCTTCCTCACCAAAAATAAAATAAAATAAAATAAAAATAGTTAAAATACTTTGTTGACCTGCAATGTTAGTTGACATGATTGGGCCTTCTCTGGTGGGAGTGTTCTCCACACATGAAGATAAATGTCAACATCCCTGGCTGCTGCAGTGAAAGTACAATGGACCATGACTCTTTGCCACCATTATAGCATCATTGCCTCAGAATGGTTTTCCAGAACATGCTTCAAGGAGGTATGGAACCTATGCCTAAGGAATGAATGACCTGTCCAACCAGTTTTGGTATCATTGCTTTTTCTAGGTCGGAACATTGAGAAAATTAGCACATGTAAAAATTATGTATTCAGTTTGTTCCCATTCTGACTTGACTTATGCCTAAAGAACGTGATATTGGATTATAGGAACTTAAAACTTGGCAAAGAAAAAATATTTCCCTATTTACCATACACGTGTGTGTGCGCATGTACTCACACACACATATACACACATGCACACCCATGTACACATACACAAAGCCCTAAAGTGTGGGATCAAACTTTAAAGTGATAAATATATTCCATCCAGTCAATGAAAGAATCAAATGAGAGGAAAAAGAGAGGAAATCAATATAGCGTGCAAAAGGCCGATAAAAAAAATAGGACATGACCACAGAGGGAAAACCATTTCAAGAGAATCATCTCTACTAATTTTGTTAAGAGCTAGAATTGTTTAAGAAAATATACAATTTAATTGGGACGATATGTGTTGATCAAGAACTTAGAATACACTTTATGTAACAGATTCAGAAAACTCTTCTCCTTGCTGCATCCATGCTATTTTTCTCCTCTTACACTGACTCTGACCTTAGCCTTGTGACTTGCTTTGGTCAAAGGGACAATAGCAAACGTGCCGTGAGCAGAGACTTGAAAGATGCTTGCACATTGGGCCTTTCCTCTTTCTCTGTTCTTGGAAATCTGCCACCTCTATGTAAATGAGCCTGGGCTAGTGTGCTGGCTGATGAGAAACATGCCCAGTCACCCGCTCCATCCTAGTCAACAGCCAGCCAACTGCAGAAGCAGAGCTGCCTAGATGATGAGAAACTGACCACAGATCTATGAGTAAGCCCAGACAAGGCCAGCAGAACAGCCCAGCTGAGCCTAGCCCACATTGTCAATACACAGAAATGTGAGTTAAATAAATGCTCATTATTTTAAGCTATTAAGCATTGGGATGGTTTGTTATGCAAACCTAACTGGTACCCCTGGCATTAGGATGTGAAGTACAGCAGAAAATTATAAGACAAGGTCCCTGTCCATAGGGACCTACAATCTAATTGGGAAACAAAGAACATAGAAGAAAATATCTAGTTAATGAGGCAGCATACTGTCTGTCAGCATTATGTTCTGGCTTAATAAATTATAGAAAAGGTGCTAATTAGGAGGCATAAGCAGGAGGCGAGACAGAAGTAAAAAGTGTGAGCTAATAATGCGTCTTTGGAGAAGGAAAGCTAGGGCAGTCAGAATTAGTACAATTCAGGGAGGTATGCGGCAGGGGGAGACGTGCGGAAGGAACCAAGGCAGGAAATGGGGGAGACACAGCAGGAGAAAGCAGGAGGCCTTGGGATCTTCTTGGCAAAAGAACGTAACGTTAAAACAGGAGGCAATAGGTGACTGTTGTTTAAAAGTCCAGAAACAATTTAATACTCAGTAAATTCAATGATGTGCTTGCCTCAGAGGCTGTCCTGAGGTGTTGATGAAGATGATGAAAATAAGGGTCATAGATATCTAGGGTGCCAACTGCCCTGCCACCTCCCTTCTCTTAGGAACCCCATGATCCCACTGGCAACTTTGGGCTGCCGTGTTATTACTTTGGGTCTTTGATTGGCCCAATAAATCTTCCCAGAGGGAGAAAAAGCGGGAATTCTAAATCTCTTTGGGAAGCTGTAAAATATAAAACTTGGGATCTGCCATCAGTCATGCTTTCCTCCTCATGGGAGAGAAAATGAAACTATCACAGAGAAATAGACATGAAGGCTAAGCACAGACCAAGCACCATTCAGGGCTCCTGAGCCTTGGGTTCATCCTCGTGGAGGGGAGGAAAAAGTTTTCCTGGATCCTCTCAGGGGCCTGGCTGAGTCTGAAAAGTAAACTGATGAAGACAGATGAAAGAGAAAAGCATACAAGTTTAATAAGTTTTGCACAACACGAGATCCTTCCTAAGGAATGAAGACCCGAAGAAACAGTTAGAGCCGTGTACTTTCCTGCTGGGTTTGGTGAAGCGTGGACAGTCGTGGAGGAAGGTGGCAGGTCAAGAGCGGGAGGGAAGGGTAGTAAAGCGGGCAGACTCAGCAAGGCCTGTTTGTCTGGATTCTTCTCGGGTCACTTTGACCTGGGAGATAAGGACGCTCCTTTCCGCCTGGTGTGGGAGGGCTCCTCTCGTGACGGTTTGATGGCCTGTTTCAGGGGAGAAGGGTGGGGAGGAGGTCAGAGAGACTCTCCTGCTTCTGCTGTTTTCTCAAACTCCTTCAGCTTAAAATATTCAAGATGCCAAGGTGCCACTATTTTGGAGTAACATGTCCTGAACCCCATCACTTGTCACTGTCTTTCCTAGGGTCGGGTTGTGCAACCTGCCTTGTCTCTGGCTTAGGCTGGGTTTGCAACCAAAGTAACACACTGTGAAAACTGAGGTGCATAATTACCACGCAGATCAATATCTCCCAAAATACATTCTAGGCTCTCTGCCCCGTCTCATGGACCCGTCTGAGGGAGACCCAGACAGAAAGTGCTACTGGAATCAGGATTTTTAATCATAGCCAGGAAAGAGCATCAACTGTGGTTCTGGGGTGACCAGAGAGGAGGAGAAAGATGCTCTTTAAGTGGAAAGGGTGGAGAACACACCATAAGGAAAAGGAGAAAAGTGATTGGAAAACTGGAGCGAGAAAATCCCTGTACCTCACTCACGCTGTGTGTATGCAAATGGGGCCAATGCCCGATGCCCTAGCTTTTTGCACGTTACCACTGCCGTGCATTTGCACGTGTTGATCTTGACACCGGAGGCCCTGGCTGCCTCCTTCAACACCTATCTCCCACATGATGTGTCCCTAGATCCTTCTGTCAGAAGCACTCTCTTCTGTTCCTGGGTCACACCTAAAGCACTTACTACATCCGCCTTGTTTTATTGTTGATTGTTACTTGCGTGGTCTCCCCGCCAGGCATGAGCTCTGAGAGGGTAGGGAGAGAGGTGGCGGAGCTGAGAACACCAGCCCGTAGGTTACAAGGACAAGCACAAGACTGAGGGTGGTTTTTTTTTTTTTTTTAATCATCTTCTACCTCTGAGCCAGTCAGATCTCTAACCTGTCTGATCAGGGATTGGAGAACGTTAATTTTAGTAACACTGACTTTCCCATGGCCACTCCCAGCTGCAAAGGAGTCTGGGAAGCTAACAATTTGTAGCCAGGCACATTGTCACTTTGAGAAAATCCAGGATCTATTAGGAAAAGGGAGACGAGAATGGATAGCAGAAGCCAGCCTGCTGCGTTCTGAAAAGAAATTCCATTTCTCACGCAACTCAGGGAGCCCAGCAAGGAAAGCATTTCTGTCAATCAAGGTGAACATCAGATGTGATTTAGGGTCAGCGTCCTTATCTGTAAAATGGGGATGCTCATAGGACGGCCATCAGGATTACAGGAGATCGCCCACGAAAGTGCCTGGAACAGCACCGGGCACTCAGCACACATTCAGTGAGTGTGAGATATTCCTACAATCTATTTAACAATGAAAACCCTGAGGCCAGGTGTTGGAGACAGGGTGCTCCCTGCTCCTAGGGGCCAACATGCTTTCCTTCTGTGATGGTTAATTTTATTGTCAACTTGACTGGACCATGGTGTGGGAAGCATTCCCCCAATCTAGCTGCCATTGTATTGTGACAAGGTCTGGCAACGGAAGGAGAATCGTGCAAGACACTTCTCCAGGGAACATAATTCTTTAAGCAGAGTCCTTTGCCCTCCTTTCTAAAGCCTATTACTGATTAACTTCTTCCCTCTGTCCTGGAAGCCTTGTAAAAACAGGCAGAACTAGCAATAAACATATCTCAAAGAACAAACAGCAGCCCCCAAGGATGCAGGGGTCTATATTCCGTTAATTATATACTCGCTGTCCTCCTAACTTCTTTGAAGACCCTGAAACTATGTAACCTCTTCCTAAACAATTGACATGTCTGCTGCACATCTGGATGTAGATAACCACCTTTGATTATTAACTTTAGTCGCGCACTGCCCCTCATCTATTGTTCCCATGACGACAAAAGTGAGACCACCTCATGTGATTTTTTACTATATAAGTGTACCCTGTCCCCGAAATAAGTTGGACTTGCTTGCAACTGCTTCTAGTCTCACGTCTAGCACTTACACTTTTGCCGACGCCGTCTCTCCCGCGGGAACCTGGACTCTGCCGAGCGAGGCTGGACCCCGGCACCATGGGGTGTCCAGATAGCTGGTTAAATATTATTTCTGGATGTATCTGTGATGGTGTTTCTGGAAGAGATTAGCATTTGAATTGGTAGGCTGAGTAAAGTCGATAGCCTTCCCGGATGTGGGTGGGCATCATCCAATCCACGGAGGGCCTGAATAGAACAAAAAAGTGGAGGAAGGTTGAATTCTTGCTCTGCTTGAAGGTTGAGCTAGAACACCATCTTCTCCTGTTCTTGGCATTCCTGGTTCTCAGGTCTTCAGGCTCGGACTCGAATCTACACTGTCAGCTCTCAGGCCTTTGAACTACCAGCCTTCCTGGGTCTCTAGCTGATAGACAGCAGGTTGTGGGACTTCTCAACCTCCATAATTGTGTGAGCAAATACCTTACAATAAATCTCTTTCTCTCTCCCTTCCTTCCTTCCTTCCTTCCTCCCTTCCTTCCTCTCTCCCTCCCTCCCTCCCTCCCTTGTGTCCTAACTCATCCCTTCCTCATCTCTGTGTCTATTTCCTTTCTTTCTGACTTTATTCTCCTTAGCACACATTTCCAGGTGCAGAGACTACAATGGTGGGAGAAGAACATGATCCCTGTCCTATGGAGCAGGGAGCTTCTGCTTGGAGCGGTCTGTATCACAGATAATAACTGTAGGTCAGTCAGCTGATGAAAATGACCGTAGGGCAGAGGACCTGCAGTCCAGAGACATCTGTGATTTATGTAGAGAGGAGGTCTATGCTCCTCAGAGGGTACATGTCTATCAAAAGTACCAAGAATAGGATGGATTTTTCCTCACAAGTCGAAATAAAGCAACGCCAGCGTCTTATCTCCGTAGTTGTGTTGGGTAATGTCCCCATATGTGAAAACCCTCCAAGGGCTCCCGTGGCTCTGAGAATGACCTTTGGGGCCCTGTCTAGCTCTTGGACACAACCTGATGCCTATTCTGATGCTCAAGCCCCTCTGGCCTTCTGGAAGGTACCAGGCCTGTTTCCACCTTAAGCTTTTGTCTTTGTGTTTGTTGTCTCTGCTCAATCGCCCAGCACCCCTCAGCACACACCTCGCTGGCTAATCAGGCCATGACTAGTTCATGCTCATCCTCCTGCTCAGCACAAATGTGCCCCCCGGAGAAATCGCCACTAACCTCTACTACTAATGTCCAATTTAATTTCTCCGTAATATTTATCACTTCGTGGAGCTATCATTCTGTGACATTGTCTTTTTTTATATTTGCTTGTTACCTGTTATTTCTTTCTTGTAAAGAGGCGGCATAGCCCAATGGTTAGGACTTTAAACTCTGCCACTACATCACCTGGTTTTAATTCTAGCCTAGCCACTTTCTAGCTGTGGGATCCTGGGCAGGTTACTTTACCTCTCTGTGCCCCAGTGTTCCCCGTTATAAGATGGGTGTGTAACAGGACCTGCCTCAGGGCGCTGTTGCCCCAGGGAGGGCTCAGATGACATGTGGCACACAGTAGGCCCCAGGTCGCTGCTTGCAGTTAATGCTGTTCTATATCACCCACTGTGTGGGGAATGTGTGTTTCATGACAGAAGGATGGCCCTGGCTCGTGGCTTCACCCTGTGTGTCTGCAAAGTCCTAGAATGTAGGAGGTGAACAATGAATGTTGAGCAATGAATCCGTATCACTGAGTCAAACCAATGGGGGTCACGACCCATGGGCCGGTGTCTCAGGTGTGCATGAAAGTTTTGCCAGACTACCCTTTTTCTGAGAATTTATTGTTCAGTAATAATAAATGAAAAAATTTTTTATTCCATAAACGTTCCATATATAAGAATTACTAAATGATTCTAAAGAAAACAGAATTATTCTAGAGAAGAAAAATCTAAAGAAAGACGTAATGCTGCACAAGAATTTTGAAGAAAGCATCTTCTGTCCTTACTGAGCGTGCATTTAGCTCTAGGTTATACTTTCCTTGAGGGCAGTGAGCGCTGGATTTCTCTCCAGCCTCCAAGGTTATGTTCTCCCAAATGTACTGTTGAGGAACTTTAGACCTTATGGGAGAAAAGCCTATTTGTGAACCTTCCATTTAGATATTTTTTTCATTTATAGAGTAGCAAATAAAATATGTAATGAGAAAATATACTACTGATATTTTACACATTTTGTGTTAACCCAAGTCCTGTGGAATTGACACATTTTGACATTTTATCTGTTTGCGTATCCGTCTAATGTTTGTGAATTTGTTCTGTTCCTTTAGCCTCCATCATTCTGTCCAGCCTGGAGTGGAGAAGCTAAGCTGGGAGGCACTACTATTATGCTAATACTATTCTACTATTTCTTGAGCACTTACTGTGTGCCAGGAACATAAACTATACAAATCCCTTACATATAGCAACTAATTAAACTTTATGACACTCTGTAGTAGATAGCATTATAATTCTGTTTTATAACAAGATCATTAAGAATCAGAGAGGTGGAGCTGGCCTGGTGGCACAGTGGTTAAGTTCGCATTTTCCGTTTCTCTGTGGCCCGGGGTTCGCTGGTTCGGATCCCAGGTACAGACCTACGCACTGCTTATTAAGCCATGCTGTGGTAGGCGTCCCACATATAAAGTAGAGGAAGATGGGCATGGATGTTAGCTCAGGGTTAGTCTTCCTCAGCAAAAAGAGGAGGATTGGCAGCAGTTAGCTCAGGGCTAATCTTCCTCAAAAAAAAAAAAAAAAATCAGAGAGGTGAAGTGACTTGCCCAACATCACTTATCTATTAAGTGGCACAGTAGAGACTTAAACACAGATCTTTAAACTCTGAACCCCATGCTGTTAACTGCTACCTTATAGGGTTGACCTGGGTAGAGGAGTGCAGAAGAGCTAAACTCAATGATCCTCCCACCAGGGCCCTTGATGCCTGCAGACCTGAAGCCTGACCTTGGGTTTGAAGGGCCTTCTTTTCAGCCCTTACCTGTTACCCTGAGCTGGCCCCCAATGGAAGCTTCCCAGAACAGAGCCAACATCAACTGCCCTTAGCTGGGCTTCCCATCTATCCATCACCTTCTATTGGTTTCAGAGTTGGTGGGAATTCTTAACAAGGTGCTTAATCTCCCATCCCAGTACAATGACCCTTGACCAGCACCAGCATTTCAGAAATGAACCACTTTTTAAATTCATGGGCCGTTGTTAATTAATTCAGAGATGCTCTCTCTCAATTAAAATCTTCCTGTCTGGCCTGGAAATATTTTTACCCTCACTGTCATGAACTGGCAGATTCTCTAACTTTTTTCTTTAACATATATCTCTAAAAGATTATGCGTAACAACTTGTACAACTGAAAAAAAAAGAGTCATAAGTTTTTGAACATAATGTGAGTTTTATGGCACCTCCTCTCTGAAGATATCTATGTAATTATTTTCTTAAGGAAAAGTGACAGATTACTTTGAAAGGAAATTCACAATTTCCAACCAGATCAGGACTTGGAGTGACAAGTTCTTAAAGACGGGGGGCCAGGAAGCAACACTCCGTTCCCTGTGGCTTGGTGCTAAATACAGAACCCCATTCCACAAAGTACTCATGCATCTCTGCAAAATAGCACCAAGAATACCCTACTGCTTCTAGTCAGTGGTTCAGGAGTTCCTCGGAGGGAATGCAAGATACATTTTCCTCATTTTAAATTCTATTGAACAGAAATAGCTGGATTATGAGGCCCCACGGCACGAAGGTTGCTGAGGGCCTAGAAAAGCCCTAAACCTCTTTTCATGCCCAAATAAAATCACTAGGCTCTCCTCCAAATACCTCCCTCCAGATCTCCAAATGAGCTGTTTTCAAACCCTCACTGAACAGTTGTGTTCAGTTCTGCTTTCTGGACTCCCCTCTGCCGTCCTCGGTTCTGAATCTGTGTGAACAGTGCTAGTTCTCAGGTAGTAATGATCCGGACAGCTGTGGCAACTAAACGTCCACCTGGCCAAACACAGGCCAGATTCTGTGGCATCCCTGCTCCGGCAGTCTAAGGGCGGTGTTTACTCTAAGAGGGGAGAGGTTTGAATCATCCGCACGTCCCCTGACAGCACTGATTTAATATTGCTCTTCTGTACACGCTGACCAGACCATAATTCACTCTTGTAAAACAAAACAACCTGTACTTTTTCACTTAATTTTATTAGATTATTTCTAAGGGCTGTTTTAATACTGAGTAGAACAAACCCATGTTTCCATTCGGAGCCACGGAAGTTCATTCCAGTGGGGGCTCCGTGGCCTCTTCAGTTGAGAGGAGGAGAGTTAGGGAGGTAGGTTTGGTGCCTAGATGCCCATTTCTCATGGCGGGGGCGTTGGTGGGGAGCAGACTTTGCAGCCATCTTTAGAGTAGATCAGATGAGGCAGTGACATTCCTATTGTACCTTTCTTTCCTGGCGCTCCTCTTTTCTCCTCTGTGCCTCTTGTATTATGTAGCCATTTGGATAAATATTTATTCCTAAAAGCATCTTAGCCTGGGCTCCCAATTAGATTCCCCTGTTGATTTGGCTTCATTGCCAGCACCTGCAGAGGTGGCCAGTAACGTCTACCAGGCTGCTTTTGCATAATTGCATGGCAGAGGGATAAAGCCTGTATGTGCCTGTTAAAATGGTTTGGAAAGTGATCTGAGAAACATATGTCCCGAGAAGCGATTCATAATTTAAACCCTGACCCAAGCTCAAAACGAATGTGCTGTGATAGAGAGAGCTGAGCCTTCTGCAGTGTTGTGCTGGGAGAGTGGCAGAATGTGTGCCCAGCGCACGGAGTATGCGGCCCATGGCCAGAAGCTTTCAGTGTGTTGGTCTCGCCTGTCATTCCAGGTCAGCTTCCCTTCACGACATATCTGTAGAGGGGAATTGAAGGATGCTAAAGAAAAGACCTCGGATTCAGGCCAACTCATTCGAAACTAAAGCCAAAGCGCAGGTGCCTCTGGCTATTCGTTTCTCATAGATCTTCATCAAGTAACTTTGGGATTTGGTATCTGCAACTCGCAATTGCCTTAAATCAGTGATTCTTTACCTTTTTGTGCCATGATCCTTTTGGCAGTCTGAAGAAGCCAATGGGCCTCTTCGCAGGATAGTATATTTAAATCATAAAATACACCGGATTTCAAAGGAAAACAATTATAGCGTTGAAATACCTTTATCAAAATACTATAAAAACAAACTCTGATGGAATAACATATGTGAGTCCTTATTTTTCCATCAGGTTCCAAAAGTAGTTCTTTTTAATTTTAATTTTAATTTGTTTTTAAGATTGGCCCTGAGCTAACATCTGCTGTCAATCTTCTTTTTTTTTTCCCCTTCTTCTTCTCCCCAAAGCCCCCCAGTACATAGTTGCATATTCTAGATGTGGGTCCTTCTGGTTGAGCTGTGTGGGACACCGCCTCAGCATGGCTTAGATGAGCAGTGCCATGTCCACACCCAGGATCCAAACTGGTGAAACCCTGGGCTGCCGAAGTGGAGCTCACAAACTTAACCACTTGGCCACTGGGCCAGCCCCTACTTTTTCACTTTGAAATATCTTTAGACTTACAGGAATGTTGCAAAAATAGTATAGAGCACTTCAGCACACCCTTTGCTCAGACTCCCCTAATGTTAGCGTCTTAGATACCATGGTACATTTATGGAAAACTAAGATATTAATATTGGTACAATTCTCGGAATTAAACTGTATACTTTATTTGGATTTCACTGATTTTTCCACAACGTGCTTTTTCTGTTCTCGGATCCAATACAGGGCCCCACACTGTATTAGCTGTTGTGTCTCCTTAGTCTTTCATGACCTTGACCCTTTTGAAGAATACTGGTCAGTAATTTTTAGAATGTCCCTCAATTTGGGTTTATCTGGTGTTTCTTATGAATTGATTGCAGTTGTGCATTTCTTGTAAGAATGTGTTTTCTTATGAATACATTTAACTACCAGTTACCCTAACAAATACAGTAAATAACTCTCTATTTCATGCATTAACTAACTAACTACTCTAATTTTGCTGTGGCGATGGGTGTAAATGATATTTTGTGAGCTGCAACAACTGAAATATAATATGAAAATATCTGTGACTTTCACTAGTGACAAAATCACAAATACTGCTAATGGTGCTGTGGATTGTTGCCTAGCTTTAAATTGGAAGGAAATACTAAATATCAGTTAGGAAAATAAAGACTTTTTTCAATTCAAGTTCATAGCTCTCCCTAATTTCTATCTACAGGTGCTTTCTGGAAGCTTTGGAGAAATGACCACAGCTGTGTAGATAATCTTTCATGGAATATCTCCAAATCATTCACATATAATCCACATCAGAGGAGGGTGACTACGGCTGCCTCAATGGCTCTAATGTACCATGGCTTCTGGTCCTTTGTAGAAGTCCGTGGGACAGCTCTTTGCAAAAATGAAATAGGACTCGTGTGGCAGTGGAACCAGTGACTGACCTGATATTTGACAATTTTCATGAGATGCCCTCTTGTGTGTGTGTGTGTCTATATATTTTTTCTTTATATTACAACTCACATTTAGAAATATATCTTCCAGATGTTCCATCCTCACGATTTGTTTTTCCATCCTCAGGTATTTGGACAGGAAGCTACTGAAGCAATGGTTTCCTGACCCTGGTTTTGAGACAGCTAATGGCCAATGTCAGACAGGTCCAGGGACCACATCCTGCAGCTTCTAAGGTATAGAAGGCTGTGGTTGGGGAAATGAGGCCTCAAACCCAAGTCTGGGCTGAAGTGAAAGCAGCAATAGTTAGTGAAAACTCCCTGAATGGCTCCATCGTCTCCAAGTAAGAGCACCACATGCATGATCTTGCTCAATCCCCCCACCACCCAGATGAGGTAGGCACCTCACTTTATAGAAGAGGAGACTGTGGCCCAAAGAATGGAGCATCTTACCCAATTTCGCCTAAAATGCTTTAGCCCAAATTCTATTTTCCAGAGCTCTCATTTATAGCTGCTACAGTATTCTCTGATGGGTGGGCTTTTTTGCCCCCCCCCTGAGACTTCAGTTGTCACAAATTTACCTGGCAGGATGGCCCCGTTAGAGGACATTTCATTTCTCAAAGTCCCTGCCTTTATGGAATATGGACTGAGTCAAAGTTCAGGGCCCTGGACGGGTGGCAGAAGAATGAGCAAGGACGCCAGCGTTGGCAGCTCTACCAGCCAAATCTTCCAGGCGTCAGGCTTAGCAAGCGGGCCAGACAGGCGTGCAGGGTCTAAATAAGGACAAGAGTCTGGGAGTTGTGAGAGAGGCCTGGATTATGAGGAGGGGCACACAAAAGACTAAGTTCCAATGTAAAACTCCACTCCTTATTATCCTCTTTGATGTTTCCTGCTGGGTGGGAGTCTCTGTGACTCACGTTGTCTCCCATGTGTGTGTCTAGAGCCCTGAGATATCTCAGAGAGCTGAAGGTGCACCTTGCTCACTGTTGAGACCGGGACAGAGGTTCCCGCAGCAGGGAAGGGGGACCCTTCTCTACTCACCATAGGAAACGTGGGGAGTTTTCCACATGAGAGCTCCCTACCAAATAATCCTGGTGACTATAGTTGATAACACTGTATTGTATAATTGAAATTTGCCAAGAAGGTAGAACTTAAAAGTTCTCACACACACACTAGGTATATATATGCTGACGGATATGTTAGTTAACTACGTGGGAAGAATCCTTTCACAACATATACATATATCAAATCATCACCATGTACACTTCAAATATCTTACAATTTTACTTATTATACCTCAGTGAAGCTGAAAAAAAGGATAAATGGGGTGGCATAGACTGTGTGCATTCACGCGTGTGCTTGTGTGCACGCATGTGTAAGAGAAGAGGCATGTTAGTTTCCTATTGTTGTAGAGCAAATTGCCACAGTGGTTTAAAACAGGACCCACTTGTCATCTCCAAGTTTCTGTGGGTCAGGGTTTTGGGCACAGTTTAGCCAAATCCTCTGCTTGGGTCTCCAAAGGCTGTGCTTGAGGTGTCAGTCAGGGCTGTGGTTTCATGTGATGCTTGGGGTCCTCTTCCAAGATCACTCAGGTAGTTGGCTGAATTCAGCTCCTTGCATCTGAAGAACTCTTGGCAGATTCATCTCCTCCGAGGCCAGCAAGAGCAGACCTCTCTGACTTCATCTGCCTCTCTCCTCTAACCTCGCTTTTAAGATCACCTAATTAGGGCACATCTACCCTGGATAATCTCCCTTTCATTAACCCAAAGTCAACTGATTAGTGACCTTAATTACATCTTCAAAATCTCTTGACCTTTGCACTAGAATGCAACCTAACCACAGGAATAATATTCTGTCATATTGCCCTGCCCACACTCAAGGAGAGGGGATTACACAGGACATTTACACCAGGGGACAGGAATCTTGGAGACTATCTTAGAATTCTTCCTACTACAGCAGAAGAATAGAAAATTAAGCAAAAAAAGAATGCAGGGCAAGCCCTGTGGTAGAGCAGTTAAGTTTGTGAGCTCCACTTTGGCAGCCCAGGGTTTCACCAGTTTGGATCCTGGCTGCGGACATGGCACTGCTCGTCAGGCCATGCTGAGGTGGCGTCCCACATAGCACAACCAGAGGCACTCACAATAGAATATACAACTACGTACTGGGGGATTTGGGGGAGAAGAAGAAAAAAAAAAGAAGACTGGCAACAGTTGTTAGTTCAGGTGCCAATCCTTAAAAAAACAAAAAATAGTAACAGTAATTTAAAAAAAAAAGAAGGCAGAATTTTAAACTCCCTAATAGAAGGAATTGCTCAGTTTTTTGTTTTTTTATTTTTGAGGAAGATTAGCCCTGAGCTAACTGCTGCCAGTCCTCTACTTTTTGCTGAAGAAGACTGGCCCTGAGCTAACATCCATGCCCATCTTCCTCTACTTTCTATGTGGGATGCCTACCACAGCATGGCATGCCAAGTGGTGCCATGTCCACACACAGGATCTGAACCGGCGAACCTCGGGCTGCCTAAGTGGAAAGTGCGAACTTAACCGCTGCACCACCGGGTCACCCCAAATTGCTGAGTTTTAAGGGCTATATAAATACAATTAACCTCTGGAGCATAAAATTGTCAGCTGACATTGTGATATCTGCTACAAGGTATAACATAAAGCATGAAATTAGTCACCTCCTCCAACAAGGGCTCAAATACACACAGATGAAGACAATAGCAAGTGTTTTCTTTCCAGATCCACTTATCCCAGAGAAGGGGAAGTTGGAGGTACAATTTTCTTTGCTGCTTTGGTAAATGCATATGGAGAATCTTACTTTTAAACCCCATAGCCAACTGAGAGGACCTTGAAAATAACTGTCAAGACAATAGACTGATCCTTCTGGTGAGACGAGAAGCAAAACTACACCTTCTGTGTTATAGACGAGGCAAGACAAGTGTGCCCTGTGTGGGTGTTGGGCAGCTCTCTCATCGTTGCTGACTGTAGAACTGATGGTTCCCAAATTCCTAATAACCGGCTACAACAGCTTGTAGATCTGCCCCTAATATGTTTTAGTCAAGTTACTCTCTTTATCAGCACCATGCATTTCCCTACTCATTGTATTTTCTTATCTCTAGCAAACAAATAGCCCCGGTTTACAAAATAATTAGTAACTAACTTTCAAAAGAAACTCTTTTCACTTGTTTTGGAATATCATACTAAAGTTATGGGCCTCATTATCTGACCTACATCAACAGATCTTCTTCAACTGGAGGGAAAAGGGAAGAAAATTTAGACTATATTTTAAGAGATGCTATGTTTCTTTAATTGTGGGAGTGTGTAAAAATTCATAAAGAGAAGGGAAATTTTGCAAGTGTCAGTGAAAGAGACCTCACGGGGGATCTTATAAAAATTTTAGTTAGTAGTTTTACCCTTTAGACCTCTACAGAAAGAGAGTTGCAATATAAATTCGGGATCTTGTCACTCACTTGTAAAAATGCTTGTTTTATTTGGATTACAGCAAATAGCCCCAAGCCAGAGCACACTATTATTAAATTACTTCTCCAGCATGAAGGTCATGCATGTCTAATCATTCTCTAACTGGCATCTCAGTGCAAAGTCCTACTGTGTTCAAAGTTCCTGGTTTTCAGGGCTTTGTTGCAGCCAGGGAGATGTGTTTTGGGGAAAACAAAACCAACTTGCTATATCGAGTCTTTTGTATTTATGGTCATAATAACAATCACAGGCTGACTAAGGCCCATTTACAGTAGGAAGGGAAAGAGTTTGGGGAAAGGACACTGGTTCTGATCAGTCTGTCTGTTTTGCTCACACATTCAACAGATACTTAGAGAACACTGTCTCTGTTCTAACACAGTGGCGAACAGTCCCACGTGGTTGGGTTGGAATCCTGGGACCTGGGTTTTGTGCATGGAATGGGCGGGTCTGCCCCTTGTCAGATCCAAGCCTGGAAGGCTCTCTGTTCTGACATTGACATCAATGTGCACTGAATGTTCCTTCTGGGGTCCTCATTTGGGGCACAGTCAGCTTCCAAAGAGTACAGGCCCTTCCACTCAGCCGCCCACCATGATGCCACCCGCTCACATTTCCTCCTCATCAAGCATGCTTGCTTGCTAACTCCAGGTCAGAGGCTGGTTTCCATAGCAGCAGTGATAATAGATACAGAAAAGTTTGGTTTTCTGACTTATTAATAACTCTTTATCCATAATGTCATCTATTCTTGCAATCTGGGAAAATTTAGATTCAATGTCTGGGGAAACTTACCAACATGTTAACAGAGATTACCTCTGAGTAATGAGTTAGTGACAAGTCCTTGTTGTGCTTATCTGTATTTTTTCAAATCTTACCTACTGAGGATTTATTCCTTTTGTCATTAGAAAAAAATTAAAGTTGTCAGACAGTCATATAAAAAGGATCAAGTGTAACGTGCTGAGTCTCTGAGGTTTTTTCAGCTACGTGCATTCCACTCAAGGTGGTGGCATGGGCAGAGCAAATGTGATTCTTTTGTGACTCTATTTTCTGTACCATGTACCCCTCAAAACAGAATAAATCACACTCTTTAATGTGAGCATCAGTGATTTATCTATAGCTGTTATTTTATTCAAAATCATGTGTTTGAGATTTTTGGATTTCCTAGGACTTTGGGAAAAACATTTTTTTCAGAAGGTCTTCCTTTTTTGTTGATTTTAAAATAAACCAATCTTTACACGAGAAAAATTTCCCTCCTTTCATAAAATATTGGGGCTATTTTTCATTACTTATTTAATTTCTTCCAACAAACATAACACAAAGGCAGAGAAGTGACTTCAGACCTTTAGATCAGGTCCAATGCATCTTCCCCAACCACTGCTGTGCTGAGGCATACTACGGTACTGGAAGCTGTCACGAGTGTTGCCAAATTATTTTATGATAATTATAGCAATGCTATGGGTGGAATATTGAGCTGAATAAATTGGATTTTAGACCAGTGATAAAAGATTTAGAGTAGCACCAACCCGGCCCTAGAGATAAATCACGTTTTCCCTAAAACACTGCAACATGCTGGAATTTTGGTTGTGAGTGTCTCTTGCGACCACAAAGAGTTTGACACAAACAGTGCTGGAAGGAGAGTGACGAGAATAATGTGTAAACTATGCCTACATTTTACAGAGCTTTTGGGGTATTATTATGCCACGGTGATGATTATACTGTAATTATTACTGATGTATTCAAAGCTGTTCCTAGTCTTTTAATGTCTTCTGGGGGCCACCAAAAATTCTAGTTACCAAAGTTTGCCATGAATACACAATTACACATGTGCATACACACAGGCACACACAGAGCTTAAGAACTACTGTACTATAAAAACTCATCTTCAGCCTCCCCCAAAGGTACTTATCCAGCCTATGCTTAACTTTCTCCACTGACCAGAGCTCAGCCTCTTCCATGGAAGCCCTCTCCACTTCAGAAAAGTGTTAACTTGCTGTTGTAGTTAAGTTGATGTGAAGTCCACCTCCCAGCAATATTTACCCATTTTTTCTAGTTCTACCTCAAATAAGAGTGGGTAAGTGTATTCCCCTTCTGGACAGACTCTCAACTATTTGAAGAGTGACACTGTATTCTCCCCAAGTCTTCTCTTTACTCACTAAAACTTAGAAAATGAGATTGCTTAAAAATGTTTCATCTAAAAACCATTTATAGAAAGTCATTTTATTTTGCAAGAAGATTTATAATGAGTTCAGATTTTGAGTATGTTTTGTTTGATCCTACCAAATCTATCTACACCTAGAAATATAACCAGTATGCCCAGTATAAAGTTGATCTAGGCTTCCACTGATGCTGGCGTGTCCTGAGGGTGCCAGAAGATGTTCTTGGCCAAAACGGACATCCCTGACCATGGCTTTACATGAGCACCTTTTTAAAAACCCGTATTTAAGACTTGATCTGCAGAAGTGATCCTTGGGTGGGAATTTTACTCCACTCTAGATGTGTGTGTGTATATGTGTGTGTGTGTGTTTCAAAACACTTTTGTTATGCAGTGACCAGATATGATGAAAGAGAAATTATCCTAAAAATCGAGAGATGAAATTCCTGCCCTTGAATGAGGTGAGAATGGTATTCAGAAGTTTTGATTGTGCCCCCCTCATCCAACCCAGCAGAAGCTGACTATAGAATTTTCTTAAAAATCAATGGGTAAATGTCTGGGTGATTGCTGAATTTGGATGATGGGATCCTAATAAAAATCAGAGATGTAGACCAAAGTTTGTGCCAAGTTTCATTGCTATCCCCAGTGCTTTGAGTGGTGCCTGGAACAGAGTAGGGACCCAATAAATAGTTGCTGAAGAAATTAATGCGTAAGAGATGCTCATTGCCGTGTTATTTGACACCACAATATCAGAATCCATAAAATCTCCAACAGCAGACAGCAGTTAAGTACATCATGAGATAGGCATACAAAAGATTATTATGCAGATAATACTAAGCATATTAAGCACTAACATTAATAACATTATTAAAAAAATATCTGGCACTGGAAATGCTTATTGTAATGTTAAGTAAAAAAATCAGGAGTCAAATTACATGTATGTTAGGACACCACCAATGTTAAAATATATAAATATTGATTCTCATCTCCCTATCCTGACGACTTAGAAAAGGCAGCAAAAAAATTTTTTTAAAGTGAAAAAAGTCATCAAGACTGAAAAAGCCTCCTCACTTGTTAGTAATCCAAGTCATTTCACAAAACCTGCTAGGACAACCATTTGATCGTGTCTTAATCCTCAAGTGTCTTCCACGAAGCAATGGCCAAGGTGGCAGTATTGCTTCAACGTTCCCGGCCTGACCACCCTGATTATGATCAAGCCATTGGAGGACTATAGCAGCTAACACTTATTGAATTGTTACTATGGATTAAGTGCTGTTTTAAGCATTTACATTCTTTAGTTCTCACAATTGTCACCACAACTATTACTATTACCAATTTTTTTTTTTTTGAGGAAGATTAGCCCTGAGCTAACATCTGCTGTCAATCCTCCTCTTTCTGCTGTCAATCCTCCTCTTTTTGCTGAGGAAGACTGGCCCTGAGATAACATCCGTGCCCATCTTCCTCTACTTTATATGTGGGACACCTGCCATAGCATGGCTTGCCAAGCGGTGCCATGTCCGCACCCGGGATCCGAACTGGCAAACCTCAGGCCGCCAAAGTGGAATGTGCGAACTTAACCACTGCACCACTGGGCCAGCCCCACTCCTCCCATTTTATTATCAAGAAAACTAAAAGGCTAGGTTTCTTACCCAACCAGGATTTGAACTCAGGGAGTCTGAACTTGGAGTCCACATCTTTAAACACTGCACTAATCTGCCTCTTAAATCTGTGGGGCCAATAAACTCTGTTTTACTTAGAACTCAAGTCCATTCCCCTCATGACCTCCTTTTCCTGCTGAGCAAACCCCTCTTGAATTCTTTCCCTGGCCTTCCTCCTAGTGGAACTCTCTAGAACAGACATGCCTTTGCCCCCAATTACTGTTTACTTCAAATGCATGTGGCATTTCTCATTGTATTATCATTGTCCCAGAGGAACCCACAGTTGGGGCAAAAGCAGTTGTACCTGCCCGGTTTCATCTCACCTAGACCTCTGTTTCATTTGGTTGAACTCCAAAATGAGTTCTTGGCTCACTCTTCTCTTGTCTCAAAAATATAAGTATTGCGCATCCTCTTCTTCCTTATCTGTTTCTCCCAGTATGTCGCTTTCTCAACATGTATCATTTCTAGTTCATCACACACAGAACATTTGTAAATGTTCCTAAACCCAATTCTACCCATCAATTACACTTTATATGTATGTTCTTAACCAAATGCATCACCATCTTCTGATACATAGATTTTACGTCCAATCATTACTACCAAACTCTGTGGAACATAAAAATGTTAGCAGTTTTATGAGTAATTTTTATTCAAAATTTCCCCCAAACCTAATAAATGATACTTTAAATAAAATAAATCATTTAATTTAAAATAGGAGAATATTTTTTATTTCATAAACAGCGAGCTCATAAGTGGTAGTAAAAGGAATCAATAAATGAGTAATACATTATCTTAAAGCCCAAATCAGGTTTATCTCTTTCTTTACGAAGCTCTCTACTGCCAGCTGGTACATAAGCTGACCTGTGCCAATGGGCCAGCCTCTGCTTATGGGTCATCAAAATATCTAGTCATATGCAGTTCACCAGATCCAATGGTAATACAACTGACACGTCTATAAAGTGAAAATGATTTATAACAAATAATTCACAAATTTTATTTGGACCAAATCTTCTGCAGCAACACCAAAGCTTCTACTCTGTAAATAGAATGGCTTTCTTGGAGAATAAAAATCCAAACCCATTGCAAAGAAACCATAACGTCTGAAATAGACAAAAATTATTTTCTTGCATACACAGCAAGATGTTTTTCTTTAGAAAATAATTGGCATATTAATATTACAGCTCTGAGTCTCCTTGACTGATCGTGCATGAGCCAAGTGCAAGGGGATGCATCTGGCTTCATTAAGGAATACATATTGCAGGAACTCCAGAGAGCATAGAAGCAAAAGCCTTTACTCTCCTTTCCTGTGACTAGCTGCCTTGAACAAATGCTTGCGTATGTATGGGGGAAGTATTCACAAGACATTGGAAATATAAATACCACGTATGACTGTCAATGATGGGGCCAATAAAATGGACCATCAGGTCTAAATGTGCTGGAGAATTCACCAGATCAAATGACAAAGTGTATAAATACATGAGCTGGCCATGAGATAATGAGCCGGTGAGTCACCAAGGAGGGTTGCTCAAGAGTGGTTTCCCATCTGGTACCTTAAAGAAAGCCAGGAACATCAGCCTTGCGGAACAGAAGGGTGAGAGAGAGTTTGGCTCTGCTTTGCTTGCCATCTGTAGATTTAATCCCAGTTGTGTTGGAAGAATCTCTCAGCTTCTCAGCTTTTGCATATCCCAAGAGTCATCTTTAATTAAAAACAACAACAAAAAAGTTAAACACCTTCAGCCACGAAGACCCATCTAACTACTGTCTTCTCTTCTTACCTCCACAGCCCAGCTTCCAAGAGCAGCGTTGCTATTTGATGGTAGGGTTAGATTGGTGAGTCATTTTCATGCCCCGTTAAGTCAGCCCAGTCAAAATGGGAAATCACTGCTTCTTATTACCAGGGGATGCGTATGACTGATGTACCTCAATATTACTCCATCCCAGTCTCTTACTCCAAACTTGATTCTAAATCCAAACATACAGACCTTTATCTTATTCATTTCTATATTGCTTAAATGATTTATGGGTTTGAGATATTTTATGATTAAAGAATAAAGATCTACCCTGGAGCTGAGAAAAAGGGCTTACACTGTGAGCTAACTCTCCCAACACCCCCACAGTCTAAACATGCCAGACCAAATAAGGTTGGCATGACCAGGAAGTCTCTAAAAAGAATGTGATGTATTCTGAAAACTTCAAGTGGAAAATGGGCTAAGTTTCATTACTAATAGGCAGCCAGAGTAACATCACTAACATGGCAGCCCAGGTCATTCCCAAATTAGTCCCCCTCACAAGAAGACCAGTTAGCAACTATCCACAGACAAGACACCATTGAGAAAGTCCCAGAACTCGGAGATGAGGTTGAAGCACCTCCCTGGACCACAGAGACTGAGAAGGACTTTATTAGAAGGGTAAGAGGAGAGGCTTCACCCACTGCATCACCCTTCCTCCAGGCCAGCACAGTGCTGCGCCAGGACAGCCTCTCTGGGCCTACAGTTCCTCCAGTGGGAAAAGAGACCCCAAGGTGGACATCCAGTTCCTCCAGCATTGCAGGACACCTCCCAGGAGGCTCACTCGGGTCTTGCCTCATGGGGATCACCAGGGGAATCTACTGGACTAGATCACTGGGTATCAGCTAGAGACAGAGAAGGGGGCTGGGAGCTTAAAGCAACTGGTACTCAGATGTCAGTGGAACACATTCCTGCTTGCAGCAGCACCTGAGCAGAGATCACAGCCAGTGGCTCTGCCTGTCTGCAGAGCTGGGCCAGGGGCCTCATTTAACCAGGGAGCTAAGCTGGCAGTTCTGCCTGACTTGGATCCCCAGCCAATGGGGCTATACTGCCATGGAGCCCATTCTATGGCTCTGCCTGGGCAAGGGAGCAAATTCATAGTCCTGCGCAACTGCTGAGCATATAGTTTTTGGCCCCACATAACCAGAGAGCCTGAACAGTGACTCTGAGCAGCCTCTGAGTCCAGCCTGTGGTACTGCCCAGCTGCAGAGCCCAGCCTACAAGCCCCTCCAGCAGGGGAGCCTAGCAGACAGCCCTGCCAGATTGTTGAACACAGCCTGCAGCCTCACTCAGGCAGGGGTACGACACCAGAAGCACAAGCAACAAATTAAAAATCAACAAGTGCGACTACATCAAATTAAAAAGCTTCTACACAGCCAAAAAAAAGATCAACAAGATGAAAAGGCAGCCTATGGAATGGGAGAAGATATCTCCAAATCATATATCTGATAAGGAGTTAATATCCAAAATATATAAGGAACTCATGTAACTCAATAGTGAGAACTCCTAAGTAATTCAATTAAAAAATGGACAAGGAATCTGAATAGACTTTTTTTTTGCAAAGAAGATATACAAATGGCTGACAGGTATATGAACAGGTGCTCAACATCATTAATAACCAGGGAAATGCAAATCAGAACCACAATCAGATATCGCCTCACACCCATTAGGATGGCTATTATCAAAATGACAAAAGATAAGTGCTAGTGAGGACATGGAGAAAAAGGAAACTTTGTGCACTCTTGGTAGAAATGTAAATTGATACAGCCAGTCTAGAAAACAGTATGGAGGTTGCCCAAAAAATTAAAAATAGAATTAGCATATGATCCAGCAATCCCACTTCTGGCTATTTATCCAAAGGAAATGAAATCACTCTCTCAAAGATGTATCTGCACCCCCATGTTCACTGCAGCATTATTTACAACAGCTAAAACGTGGAAGCAATCTAAGTGTCCATTGATGGACAAATGGACAAAGAAAAAAATATATAATGGAGTATTATTCAGCCATAAAAAGAAGAAAATCTTGCCGTTTGTGACAACATGGATGGACCTTGAGGGCATTATGCTAAATGAAACAAGTCACACAGAGAAAGGTAAACACCATATGATCTCACTTTTATGTGGAATCTAAAAAAAATGAACTTATAGAAATATTGATAGAATGATGGTGGCTGGAGCTGAGGGGTGGGGGTAAACGGATGAAGGGGCTCAAAGGGTGCAAACTGCCAGCCGTGAGATGAATGAGTTCTGGGGATCTGATGTACAGCACAGCGACTATAGTTAACAATAGTTTATTCTGTATAGTCATGTGCCACATAATGACAATTTGGTTAATGAAGGACCACATATGATTTTGGTCCTGTAAGATTAGTACCACACAGCCTAGGTATGTAGTAGGCTATGCCATCTAGGTTTGTGTTAAATACACTTTATGATGTTTGTACAACGAAATCGCCTAACGACCCTTTCTTAGAACATGTCCGCATCATCAAGTGACACATGCCTGTACTAGAAATCTGTTAAAAGAGTAGCCCTTAAAAGTTATCACCACACACACAAAAAGCAAACTATGTGAGGAATGGACGTGGTACCTATTGTGGTAATCATTTTGCAATATATACATATACCAAATCATCATGTTGTACACCTTAAACTTATAGAATGTTATATGTTAATTATGTCTCAATAAAGCTAGAAAAATAATAGGCAGACAAATTAATTTATTAGCTGAAATTAAATGAAGATGCCTATTGTAATTTGAAGAGAGACGCAGACCATTCAAGACTCAGGTGAATGCTCAGGGAATGAACAGACAATGGCGCTTGAAGGCCGTTCGTTCCTGAGATTGGGGAGGATGGTAAACACAGGACTCCAGGGCCATCTAATTCCACCTGTCTCTGAACTTTACCTCAATGCCTGTACTGAATCTAGTGCCCAACTCTGAGATAACACAACCCTAACCCTAACACGAATCCAAGAGGTGGTGATTAGGAATAATACAAACTTAAGGCTGGTGGAGACTCTGTTTAGCTTATTACTTTGCAGGGTAAGATATTTCAAAGTATTAACTGTTGCTCATTTCTTCACCTACATGGTGTAGCTGCAGATTCTCCCTTACTTGCCTGTTGGAGAAATGCAAGGGATGCTGGGAGGGTAATTTACAACTAATGCACAGGCACCACATCTGTTCGTTTTTAAGTTTAATGCCTCACTATTTTCCTGTGTTAGCTTGTGTAGATTAGCATGGTGCTATGCAATCCCAACCCTAACTACCCACCTACCCACTCCTGCTCAGGAGCCTAAAGGACTGTGGGCTGGAAAGATCCAGACTCCCGGTCCAGGCATCATGGTGGGCCAGAACGAGGCAGAGGCCTGAAAACCACTAACTGGGGGTCAGCCCACTCAAAGGTGGGCCCCTCAGTCTGATAGTATATGTGTGTGTTTGTGTGTATATACAAATTTAAGTAGTATGTTGGTATAGACATACTATTTTTTTCTGGTAAGAGATTCAAAATACTGCTAATCTTTGGGGGGAAATCCAGGAAGATGTGGCAGAAGTCTTCAATCCTCATTTTAAAACTTTCTGTACATTCAATCAATCAGTGGTTCGGAGCACACGCCGTAGAGCCAGACTTCATGGAATCAAATCTGTGCGCCATAATTAACAGCTGTGTGACCTCCATGTGCCTCAGTTTTCTTATCCAAAAAACAGGAATAATAACTTTTACTTCATAAGGTTGTTTTTAGAATTCAATGAGTTAATATATGTAAAGTGCTCAGAATAATGTCCAGCACAAAATAAGAATTTGATAAATGTTATATTTATTACTTTAAATGTACGTGTATTTTTAAAAATCCAAAGGGGTTACCTAGGAGTAGAGCTCTGGGACCATGATGTTTATGCTTTTCAGTGTTTAAACAAACAAACAATACATGTTGCTTAACAGAGAAAAAGCTGCATGCATCCTCATTCATATACTGGTACAGATTGTTTTCATATAAACTGTCACCCCGTAAAACACTGGAAGTATGTTGAAGACCACAGCATGAAGCAGAAGCAGGTTTCAGTTGGGGGAGGGGAAAGCAGAGGGGTTTCTTGAAAAAGCTCTGGTCCAAGTGTTAGCAAATCTGGCTTGAACTCCCTGTTCTGCTTCCCTCCAGCTGTGCGGCCCTGGGTGAATCACCACCATTCTCTGGTCCTCGGTTTGTTTGTGAGACTGGAAGTAAATGCTGTCTCAGGTACCGCGCAGCTCTGCAAGTCCATCCCTTTCACTGGGAAGCTAGAGACACTCTCTCCCAGCACCGTGTTCAGGGGAGAATCTGAGTAGAGAGGCGGGAGGTGACACCACTTCACTACTTCGAGTTGGCCTCTCCCTTGGACACAAGAGTCTTCTAAAAATAATCAGTGAAACATGTGGAGTCGTTTCATTTGCCGAAGATGGGCACCGAAACACAAAGAGGAGAAAAAATTCTTCCTAATGACGACCTAATCAAGATTCCATGCCAGCGCTCACGGGTAGCCCGGAAATCAGTGCACCTTTGCGACTGAGCCCTGGAGAGGCGGGCAGGTCGGCTTCTGGGCTTCTCTCCAGCCTATTTGCCTTCAGGTTATGGAACCAGTTTGGCTTCCTGAGAGAAATTAGGAGTAGGCAATATAGCTCCGTCAACTTATTTCTAGGAAATTTGATGAAGTAGCTTTGCCTTACTCAAGGCTTATTTTTCCAGTCCCCTCTAGCTCTCCTTTTTTTTTTTTTCCTGCTTCTGTCTGCTTGGGTTATGTTAGCCACATGAATAATTAGCAATTAGCAGCATACAACTTGCTGTGTGCTAATGGCAGTGGATTTATTTGGCTCAAAAATCTGCTACTTTGTTTTTGGATCATTTAAATTTCATGGTTAGATATTAAAATTGTAGGTTATAAATTATAAAAAGCAAATGGAAGACACAAGAAATGAATCAGCTGGACAACATGTACGCAGTTAAGATTAATTTACCCTACCTCCATAAAACAATCCTGCTTTTTAATATTTGTTCTCGTTTACCACTATAGATCAGAAACTCTCTTGTCTAATTTCCCCTTTCTATGGCCAAATTTAAATTCCCCATGGGATGGAAGAAGCACTAATCATTTAAACCTGAGGACAAAATAAACAAACAGCTCAGTCACCTCATTTTGACATCTTCCAACTTTCCCTGCAGCAAACTTTGGGTAGCTGTGCTAAGGAAAGCCCTAAGTCCCAGGGCCTTCTCATTCCTCTGCCTCCTAACAGCTGTGGTGGAGCTCCCAGCAAGGGAAATGAGGATGGAAAACAACGCAGGCCTGAAGAAGTTCAAGAGTGGAGGAGAAGTTGAGTGTGACCATTGGTGGACTGCTCGTTTCTGAGGAGCTTACTGTTGGCTTTTTTGGAATGACTTATCTAGAGTCACAATTTGGGGCTACAGAGTGACTTATGAAGGTGTTCAATTCCTCTGTTTCTCATGGAGGATGGCAAGAGGGAGCCCCAGCCAGGAGGCTAGGCAGACGAAGTATTTTCCAAGGCAGCCTGAAGCATTACAAAAGAACAGAACAGAGCAGTGATTTTATTTACCTTGTTCTAACATCACGTTGGCTTCATATTGTCCAACTCTTGCCCAACATCCTCTAAACCAACCCAAATGGATGAATAGCCAGTTTAAAGGTTCTTCCAGATTGATTTATCTTACCTCCGTTTCAACAATGTTCAAGCCTAACTCATGCTCTGTACAATCAGAAACCATGCTTATTTCCACACAGACTCCATACATAAGGGTCCCTTAGTGCTGAGACAGTCAATACCTTTTATAACACCGGTGCCTACCTCACGGGGTTATTGTGAGGATAGAAGAAAACAACTAAGCAGAGGTCCCACTATGTGCTTGGCACATAGATCAAAATTGGCAAGACATGGTTCTTGTCTTCAAAGAGAAAATGGTCTGACTGAGCAGATCCACGTGAAGATAGATGACTATGATTTAATGAGGGGGACACTACTTTATAACCTGGAAAGTGAAATATAAATGTTGTATGGTCTCAAGAATAGATTCCAAATGTTATTCTTATTGCTTTCATCTTCACCAAGACTGTTCATAATCTGTGCATCCAATACTTGATAGCAAAGGGGTGTTATATTGAAAATGTTGGAAAGTTGGAGAAGTTTCCTTACTTGAGATCAGAGCTCCTAAGCAACGGGAGTAAAGAAACTCAGAGAGTGAGCTTATCTCCTTAATAACTCAACTCTTACTCTAGTCATGGCCGAGACAAAGGCGGGTTGGGATAGGTTAACATAGAAGGCTAAGGGCAGAAGGGACAAGGACATGAGGACTGGACAAGCCCATTCAGGATGTCAAGTGCCAAGTCTGGGAAAGGAGCACAAGCAGAGCAGAGGAAACGTGTGAGTTGGCACAGAGTTGAGGATGTCTCACTAAGGACCTAGGGACAGAAACTCGGGTCCTGAAGGACTGGACAGTGGAATCTGTGCTCTGATACTGAGCACAGGGTCAGGACACGGGAGGCCTGAGCAATGGGATCTGGATCCAGCTACGAAGTGACTCATATCAGATATCCAACCTCTTCACTCCTGGCCAGGACACCGGTTAGGTGGGGTATATTTCCAGGTCCACCAGGGGCATTACAAAATAAAAAGCCAGGGCCTCTATATCAGAGGTTACAAAGTGCCCTGTGGTCAAAACCAGCCTACAGGCTTAATAGGAGTAGCCAACACCTGTATCATACCTACTGTGTGCCAGGCATGCCTCTAAACGATTTGTGTTTACTACATATTAGTGAATTCCATCTTCACCACAACCTTGAGGAGTAGAGAATATTAATCTCCCCATTTTACAGATGAGGGAACTGAAGCATAGAGAGGTTAAGCCACTTGGCCATGGTCACTCAGTGAGGAAGTGGAAGACTCAGGAATCAAATCAAGAAAGTCTCTGGAGCCTGGGATCCTAAGGCCTATGCTGCGCTTTCTCACTGTGGTTTGTTTGGCTCAAGCACTGATCTGTAATAATTTGGAATGAGTCGTTAGCATTTTAAGATTAGGAAATGTTAGATAAAAGTCACAATTCTGGTATTGCTTGAATACTTGGAAGATCTGTCAACCTCGGTCCACATTCCTCCATAAACAACCTGCTGGAGCTGCTGGTCGCTGCCTCTTAGATGGCACATGAGCTCTCTGGATCACCATAGTCCCTACCACTCCCTAATGTTTACACTCAGCTTGTTTCACTCATTTATGTTACTTACATGGCACCACTGGGAGAATGAGTTTGTGAGTCCCTGGCTTAAAGGATCAAAGTGAGGAAAATGCATAAACAGGAGAGCAATCCAGAGGCCAGGAGCTGGGCAGAATGGCAGCCTTTGGAGTTTGAAGTAAAGGGTACAAGACAGTTGTCACTAGATGTTCATGATTTACTTGTATGGATTTTTGGAATCAAGAACTTATTGGACTGTGTTAAAGATTCAAGGTCAAGATAGAAAGATACATAGAGATTTTGAAAACAAATTCTTTTCTTTTCTTTTCTTTTCTTTTTCTTTCTGCTTTATCTCCCCAAATCCCCCCAGTACGTAGTTGTATATCTTAGTTGCAGGTCCTTCTAATTTTGGCATGCGGGACACGGCCTCAATGCGGCCTAACGAGTGGTGCCATGTCCACACCCAGGATTTGAACAGGTGAAACCCTGGGCCACTGCAGTGGAGCGCCCGAACTTAACCACTCAGCCATGGGGCCGGCCCCCGAAAACAAATTCTGATTACACTGAGCCAGATCTTCCTTGTATGTGCTCTCTGCTCATTGACTGAATTAAGGCCACAGTATTTGACTAAGTTATTAAGGACAAGAGAGGAGAAATCCCAACCCAGAACAGAGAAGTCCAAGGGTGCTGAGAAAACTCTTGTTCTTCTCACTTGTCAAGGGTTGTAGTTTGGAGGATTTTGGAGTGATGGATATGTCTCAATCTGGGTGAGCAACAAGATGGAGCAGCTGTATGATCAAAGTACCAGTCTTCCTCTTCCTGTGCTGTCCAATATGGTAGGCACATGGGGCTCTTTAAATTTAAATGTATTTAAATTAAATTAAAGTTTAAATTAATTAAAGTTTAGTTCCTTACTCACACTGGCCACATTCCAAGCGCTCAATAAATGCATGTGGCTAGTGCTTACTGAATTGGACAGCACCAATAAAGAACATTTCCATCACTGCAGAAAGTTCTATTGGACAACGCTGGTCTGGAGGGAGCACCATCATTTTTCTTTAGCTTTTGCACCATATTCCAGCAACTTAAAGAAGACAATACCCACAAATTCTCCCTGAGCTGGGCAATGTGGACTTGTTTCCTGGAATGCTGAGTATGAACACATATCACCATAAATAAATGCAAATTTGTCATCCACTGGGGTGTCTTTGTCTTAGAAACCTAAACAAGCTCAGCCCAAGCCCTCCTTCAACACTCTGCAGAAGTGTCTGCCCAAGGTTTCTGTACGTCTTCATGGCACCTTTGTTGTCTTGGTGACCTCCGTCTTGTGACTCTGGCTTCCTTACCACATTCACCCAGACCCGGATATCCAGCCAGTCCCTTGACTTTACTTTCCACACACAAAATATCCTGCCCACAGAAAATGTTTATAAGTGGATTAGGGGGAGAGAAGGAGTATTTCTGGTGCAGTAACACAAAAGTTGTCTATTTAATATTAAGCATCTTGAAATTTCCTTCAGCAACATAACCATAGAGCATTCTCCACGGCCCCGTCCTCAAGGTAGGTCCAACCTCACCCCATGTTGGTGTCTCCTCCCTCCCCAACCCTCTGTTCTTCTTTCTCTCTCTTCTCGCCTCCCTCTCAGACATACCACGCATTCCTCTTTTGGTCTCACGCAAAGCCCTTTGGTGGTATTTTATAAACCTGCCTCCTTCAGACAAGGAAATTGGTAATTTCCCAAATAAGAAACATTCTAGTACTAGTAGCTATTAAGAGAATGGGAATTTCATGTCCATATGTGAGCCCAATTCATTACATGAATTCGCACATGAGTCTGCGTTATATGTAGATTCTCTCCTTTGTTGTTGCTAATGGAACAGACCAACCATGTCACACATCCAGGAGAGGATATCTTCTGATTTACAGAAAGGGCACTCAGTGGACAGGAACCCAAGTTCTATTAACCGCTTGGAATCTCAGAGTGTGGCAGTTTTAGATTAGGGGCACTTAAAATTCCCATGGAGCTATAAAGGATTAATGTAAACTTTTCAGGTTCTGACTATTTTTTCCTTAAAGACACTTAAACAAGAGTGATTCTTCTTTCTACCTGAAAATAAACATCTGAGCCATCATTCCCTAAGGCACAATTGTTGCCTATAATGCCAACATTACTTTAATTTGCTGGGTAACTAAAACAAAAGCAGAAAACCCTTCTGGGGACTGGCTCCTATCATTCAAAGTTTCTTTCTCATGGAGCACAGCAGAGCGCTCTAGCGGTCTCATTAAAACACTGATGGCCAGGCCCTGCTCTGGAGTTTCTGATTTAGTAGGTCTGTAGGTGAGAATTTTCTTTTCTAAATGCAAATTTAGAGAATTTAAAATTTGAACATTGAATCACGTGTGTGTGCATGTGTGTGCATGTGCAAGCACACACTCACCCTATCATATCTCCTGTAAATCTGGGCTCATTTTTCAGTTTTCCTCATCCTTGGCTCCTTCCAATTCCCTAGGCAGAGTGGGGAAGATTTGGGGGTCACTGAAGGTGATAGCATACCTGCTCATTTCACCCTACTTTTTGGGAGGGTGGCATTTAATCCAATCCAGAAACATAGAACCCCTAACTGGCTTCAGATTATTCCAGAAGACAGGCCTCCTCTGTTGGACAATGTATTCAAAGCTTTCCAGGCAAGGAAAAAAGATCACTCCAGACCCATGATGGAAGAACCAGCCAAACTGGGACCGTCCTTTAACTTTTGAGAGTTCTTGGCTGCAGGAATAAAGTTAAGTTATAGGGCAGGGAGAATATAAGGGCCTCTGAATCAGTCAGTCTGTAAGCCCGCCTGTCTTTATCAGGACAACTGCTCTCCCAGAACCCTCCTAAGACCCTGGGATCTCCTCATCCTGAACTCTCTTTGTCCATCAACCAACCCTGATGATTGGCATCTGCCAGTCTTGGTCAATCTCACCATAACAACCACCTTTCCCACTGGCTGCTGTGTGTTTCATCCGGTGCCGCTTCCTACTTAAATGAAAACTCCCTTTATGTACAACATGGCTTCATTTTAACTGATTATTTTATATAGGGTTATATTAATAACCAGAACTCTTTCATGTTTAATTACAAAGGTCCATCAGGCATCATGTCTCTCAGATGAAGACTCCCTGTAACCCAGTGCCATTCAGGATAATTTAAGCTTTCTTCTTGTCATTTGATTCGTTCTTCTAAAACTGGAATGCCAAGAAATATCACAAGTTAATTGAGCCAGCCTGAGATCTAGCCCAGCTAGTTAGGTTTGCCAGTGAAGACTAACTTTGTTGTTAAGTCTTTCATAACAAAAAGGGAACTGTGCTTAGCACATTGTCCACCTTCAATCATGAGAAGATGGATTATCCTGCAGCCGAGAGGCAACACTTCACTGAGCATGCGTTGCTACATTCCACGAAAAGTGTCCTGCAAGTATATTGCTATTTCTCCACTAATGGAAGAGAGGATGATAAGAAAGGAGTCTTGGTGAAGCTGTGAATTCACGAAAGCTTGTCCTTGTTCTCAGACTCTTCCTTCCTCTTTTATCCTTACCTGATTGGATATGTGGGTAATTCTTGCAACTTTTCTGTAAGATTTAAATCATTACAAAATAAAAAATCTTAAGTGTGCTGTGACTTGAGTTATTTTTGAATGAAAGATAGATTCTGACGGTAATACATACCCCTCTTCACTTTTTTGACGTTCTGCATCTCACCTCTGTTCTTCCAGAAACATAACTATTTTTGGTCATGTTGTTTCTAGGAGGAAGAGAGTCTTTCTAGAACACAATTTCTGTTCATTTTGTTAAAAGAAAAATTTGTTTGGGTCTGGCCTGGTGGTGCAGCGGTTAAGTTCACGCACTGCACTTCTGTGGCCAAGAGGTCACCAGTTCGGATCCCGGGTGTGGACCTACACACTGCTTATCAAGCCATGCTATGGCAGGCTTCCCACATGCAAAACAGAGGAAGATGGGCACGGATGTTAGCTCAAGGTCAATCTTCCTCAGAAAAAAGAGGAGGATTGGTGGTGGATGTTAGCTCAGGACTAATCTTCCTCAAAAAAAGAAAAAAAAGAAAAATTTCTTGGGTATGAAATAACATGAGTTCAAAATTTTCTGCCGCTATACCCACCAATCCTAACAGCTAATGTTACTGAGTACTAGAATATACTGATTACTTTGTAAGTTGCCTTACATACATTATTCCATGGAATCCTCACAAAATCTCCATAGTGGTAATCTCTAATGAGGAAATTGAGGCAAGGAAGGTTAAGTTAATTGCCCAATGTCACACAGCCATCAATGGCAGCTCAATGTGATAACAAAACCCATGCTGTCTTCCAAAGGTGGAAACCCATTTCTTGCTTCTCGGTAGAGGCAAAAATCTGACACTCCAGGGGGAGAAGGGCAGCTCCCATAATAGACCTTGCTGGCTGTGAAATAGACTATTTTACAGGGTGATATAAAAAGCCGGCAGAAAGGTGATGTTAATGACACTTGAGACTCCTTCTGGGTATCTTTGCATTTCCAGATGCTGAGCAGGAAAATCTTTCTGTCCCTAATTACTTTTGACAGTCTCGAAAACGAAGTCAGGTCAGAGTTACAGTCATAATATTCAGGCTGCAGCCAAATTTATTACAAAAGGACAGAGAAGAATTTGATTTTGGTGTATACGACTCAGTAATTGCTAAAAAGAGTTAGCAGAGGCAAAGCTGAAAATACAGATAATTGGAGGAATAAAAATCATTATTATTATGGAAATGCAAGGTACATTCCTATAGAACCAAATAAATACCCAAGCCAGAGCTTAAATCATAGCTTCTAAATTTATCTGTCCTCTGTGATGCCAAAGAAATGTTCCAAACGACCTGCAGAGAAATGATAGAAATGAATAATGAAAAGAATGAGACAGAACACAGTCCTTGGAACCTCAATGGCCCTTAAATCTGCTCTTCAAAAGAAATCATTGTCTCTTACGGTGAGACCCAGAAGCTCTTTAGAAATGAGTTCCTCCTTCCGTCTTTGAACCTGCCCTGTTCACTGGGCCCCGCATGTTCCTCTTGCCATTTCCCCTGGGTGGTATGCCCCCAACACTCTGCCTACCTGGGTCTTGCCATCCTCCGTGGTCCAGCTCAGTTTTGCTCCACCAGATCTCCTTCCTTGACCACCCCACACAGCGTGAACGGTCCACTCAATAAACAATTATCACATGCTGTCTTGTGATCATTCTCAAATTATTGTCTTCAATGACAATTTAAATCTTAACTCGTACTTTAACTTTTAGTGTGTAGCAGCCTTGTCTCTTTATCTAGTTTGGAAACTCCTTAAAGCAAGTTTTGAGTTCAGCATGACTAGGTGGCGAGTGGCGCCATTAACTCTGGTAGAAAAGGCGAAGGGTCTGCGGGACAGGAGTGGAAGGTAGAGTGGAAGAAGGGGTGGCCCCAAGATGCTGGGGTAGAGGTGGGATATACAGTAAGCAATTTACAAGGTATAGAGCTCAAGAGAGACGTCTGGTAGATCCAGATCAAGAAATTGGCAACAACAAAACAAAACTATTGGGGATATTAAGTGCTAGAAGTTTGGAAGCGAAGGGACAGACAAAATTAGCTATTGACTCAAAGCTGAAGAAGATGAAGGTGAACAGAGAAAATGAGGCAGAATGATGTAAAAGAGAGAACATGGACTTAGGAGTCAGACAGCTGTACTGGACTCTGATTCTCCAGCTTGCTGTTTGAGTCAGATCAGCCCAGTTCCTTCAGCTCTCTGTGATTTCCTCATCTGTAAAAAGGAGATAAAAGGACTTATCTCAAAGCACCGCTGGGAGGATAAAGTGAGATCACATCCATAAAGAGCCTGTCGTGGTGTCTAACCCCCTGCAGCTGTGAATACGTGTCCTTTTCTTTCTACTGTGGGGAACTGTGAGGCGACTATTGAATTACAGGAATGCAAGTGGGCTCGGTGGGGAAAGACAGGAGATATTTTGAGATCTAAGGGTCAACCTAACATACATGTAGTAAATCTCTGATTTCCGTCTAGGTGATGATGAAGGCGAGGAGATGACAAGGGAAAGCAAGTGCTAATTACTCCCCCACTATGTCTCAAGCACTCTGTCGGACTCTAGGGAGCCCAGGATGGTAAATAAGACACGTCTTTGGGGCCCTAATCCCAAATAACCAAAAGTATCTCATGGCAGATTAAACACCTAAGGTCTGGAAATATTTAAATAACATTATTTGAAGCAGAATATGAGCCAGAGTAACAAATTCCATGCTAGTCAACTTAACATCATTTGTGGGAAAATACTAGAAATAGTTTTGTGGAAAGAACGACTTGACAAGCATAAGGTAATTTGATTAGAAGCATGCAATATGCTTCTAACAGGAGAAGATGTTATAAAAGCTCACTGGTTGGTTTCCTTTGAAGTCATTTACTGCCATGGTGTCTGATTTTTGACCACCATCCCTACTAATAACTCTAACAGATTTGGAGCACTAACCATATGATAGCTAATAGCTTAAGATTTCTTAAAGTGTGAAAATAGAATGAAGAATAAAGATGACGGAATCCAATTTCAGGCAAACTAAATGTTGAAGGTGAAAGAGAGAGTATGGAAAAATATATAGTTCAAATCTGAGAAAATCTCAGCTAAAATGTATATTTTTAAATTTCCACAGAGTTTGCATTGGAATGTGTATAAGTATCCTCCTCCTTTCAAGAATATTGTATGGAAACCAAAAGACTTATTGCAAAAAATTTTAGCTGGCTGACAATATGAAGCAATATAAGGCAACTTAATACATTCTAGTGGGATTAGAGTTATTCTTGCAATGTCTATCTGGGAATTGAAAAATGATGAGGCTCAGTGGCATAGCAGTTAAGTTTGCATGCTCCACTTTGGTGGCCCAGGGTTCATGTGTTCAGATCCTGGGAGTGGACTTATGCATTGCTCATCAAGCCATGCTGAGGTGGCATCCCACAAATGAAACAGAGGAAGATTAGCATACACATTAGCTCAGTGACAATCTTCCTCAAGCGAAAAGAGTAAGATTGGCGACAGATGTTAGCTCAGGGCCAATCTTCCTCACCAAAAAAAAAAGAGATGAGGCTGAATGAAAGAATGAACAAAATCAATCAATAAATCAATGAGTGCATTAATAGACAAAGGAGCCATTTAATGAAGATGGCTAAGTGGCGATATCTGGGACTAGAACTCTGGAGATGAACCTTCCCCAATGCCTTAGCTAATTCATAGCACAATCGCCCCCTTTGAATTTCTTGTGGCCCTGGGTAAGTTGTCCTGTTGGCAACAGTCTGCCTAGAAGTCAGATGCTAAAAGGTGGCTGAGCTTGACATCTGTCCAGCCTGAGAGCCAAATGGGGCAGTAAGGATGTTCGGCTCGCTCTCTCGGCGCTCTCTAAAGGCTCCCCGTAGAATGTGGTACAGGCACGACCAGCCTTTCTAGGTCAGCTTCACTCCACTGTGGGTGTGGAAGGGTCCTATCTCATGTTGGTTCAAGACTCACACGCTCTCCTTTGAATGTTCAGAGTCCATCCCACCTCAGAGCAGCAAATTCATATCAATATTCTGCTCCATTTCCAGTGACGAATTCTTGCCTTATTCTACCAATAACCTGCTGTGTGATCCTGGGCAGACCACATCATTTATCTTTGTCTTGTGAAGACAATCACAGCCATCTTGAGGACTATAGAGCTATAAATGCCATCCCCCAACCAGCATACAAAAGTGTAGTTTCCTCTATCCTTTCAGAGGCCTGCCTAAAATGTCTGCTGGATTGGATGTGGAGCATCTGCACGACCTATCTCGCCAGGTTATCTGGGCGTTGAAATAAACTAATTCACATCAAACGCTGTTGAAAAAGTTGAAATTACTACACAACATTAAAATATGACATTTTTTAACACTGCCATTTTCTATGGAGCAGTTTTTTCAAGCTTCCTAGAGGAGATACTTAGGTGCTATTACTTAAAACAATCTCCAAACATTCGACTCTCACAAAAGGCAATCTGATAAGTGAAACCTATTTGTTCATTTTTCACTCCAAAGCTAAAAACTAAATGCTGAGATGAGCATTAATTATATGGAGACATCTGACTCTGAACTCCTTGATAACTGGTTCCACATTTTATTCACCTCTGTCTCCCGAGGATCTAGCAAAGCGCTGATCCCGTAGTAGAGCCTTCGCAGATAGTTCTTGAATTAATTAAGGAACATTCTTTAGGCCACACAGCCCATCAAAATAGTATAGATCCTCAACTTCTTGTTTTTCTATGAAAAAAGAGCACACGATTAATTCTCTTCACGTGCATGTTTGTGAAATGCCAAACACCTTTTTAAAGAACTCACTGAACGATCTCGTATCTCCTGGTTGCCTCAAACACACATGAAAGCCTTTTATTTCTCCTCTCATGGCCAGAGCTTTGGTGGATTTCATGTCACAGTGATGAGCAGAACGAGGGCTCTAGCATCAACTTCAGGTACACGACTGGTGCAGTGTCTGGGTTGCACGCCATTTTGTGCAAGTGAATGAAAAAGAAAAAAAGACCTGGAAATTAATTCAATAGAAAATGCCCCTTAGGTGGCTGGTGAAATGACTGAGAAAGCATGTGACATTTCACCATCCCCTGGAATAATCTTCAACTTGGTCAGAAGTCAGAATACTCACTTGAAAACTAAAAGGACAAGTGGTTGCCTGGAGATGGGGTGTCAGGGGAGATGGATTACAGAAGGACACATGGAAACAATGGCAATGCTTGGTATCTCGATCATAGTGGTTGTTTCATGGGTGTGTATGTCTGTCAAAACTCATCCAATTGTACATATTAAATACGTACAGTTTACTATCAATAAATTATACATGAATAGAGTTGTCAAAAAAAAAAAAGGTGAGGGGGCAGGACAGAGAAAGTTTGCAGGTTAAAAACACAGCAAGAATTAGCAGATGAGGGAGAGAAAGGACGTTGGCTTTAATCCTAGTAGGGCTCTGAAAAAGTCACCAAGTGCTGTATTTCCTAAAGTGGGTTTTATTCAACAATAGTCTTGCACGATGAGAGGAAAGTGTGCTCCAAGGTCAAATGAACGTGAGAAGTGGACGAATGTTCTATCAGGACTTGTTAGCATAATAAAGTCTTTAAGAAGTCTTATAAAAAAAATTGTGTTCAATTGATTTCACCTGGCATTCCCCAAAATTATTTCAAGTGACATCTATTCAAAAATGCCCTTGTCGAACCCAGTCCTTCCGTGTAGACATAAAAGAAGTCATATGGCTAACTAGGGGATAGTGTCAGTTAGGAGCACAGGCTCTGACAGACAGATGTCTGGACATGTCCTACAACTTGCCTAGCAGTGAGATCTTGGACAAGTCAGAGAAACCCTCCAAACCTCAGCTTTTCCCTCTGTAAAATGGGATAAATAACAGAATGTAAATCACGGGGTTGCTCTGAGGACTAAAAAAGTAATTCATGAAAATGCTAAGGGCAGCATGCAGCCGGCTCCAATAAACACTAGATTTTATGGGTTATTAGGAAAGTTGTGACTACAGTTCACATTTCAGAGTCTCTCAGCCCATCACCTTGGACCGCTGAGCCATCGGCAAGAAAACGATCTCTGAATCGGTCAGGCTTTCCCATGAACACTCATTGCCCGTCCTCAGTATTCCACAGCTGACCTCCTCTCTCCTTGTCATTCACACCATCTTACAAGCAGCATGGAGAGAAAGCAAATGGTACAGAAGGACTGACAGGGTGAAAGAGAAGTTTATCCTCTCGGGGCTGACCGTGAGGTTAAATACGCCACTTTACTCAAGTCAATCAAAACTTTTTGCGACATTTTTCATGTTCCTCCAAATAAAGATACAACGAACAACGAACCTCCACAAGGAGGGGATTTGGAGTAGGGAAAAGCATAAAAGTAGCAAACTCAGGAAACTCTCTGAAAAAAACAAAACAACAAAACCCAGAAACCAGTGCTCCATTTGTTTACCTGCAATGGACCTGAACCAAACACCCAAACACTTGAGAGTACTGAAAAATGATGCTGATTGTTAATATTCAGATAGGCTATGATTTAATTGTCCTGCTCTGTCTATAAATCTTCATCTCCAAATTGACAACATAAGCGATCTGCACTCCATCAGAGGTGGAGCCCACTGCACAGCACAGGCAGCCTTTCAGAACACACGCTGGGAAAGGATGGAGTTGCCATAGCAACATCATCTAGCACTCTCAAATCCTCCCTTCCCTTAGTACCCTCCTTGCCAGGCCCTCATCTTCCCTGGCAGATTTCTTTATTCTTTTTCTTCATGATTTACATGGGCAAAGAGTGCAGAGGGGCAATTAATGCCATACCAGGCTCAGCCCCGGATCTCTGTGTAGGTAAAGCATCAAGATCGACATCATGACGATGTCCAGTTATTCCCAAGCCAGGATGCAAGTGAGAATCACCCATGACTTGCATCCGGGGTACCTGGGCCTACTCCAGACCTATGGACTCAGTGTTCCCAGGAATTCAGCATAGGAATCCAAACCTATTTAATAAGCTCCACAAATTGAGGAACCACTAATTTACGCCAACCCTTTTATTTTATACATAAAGAAAAGGGGATCCTAAAGCCCTGAGGAAGTGAATGAACCAAACCTCCTGACGCCCTGGCAACTTATTTACATTTGACAGGTAAACTGAGCCTAATCAAATGTCCCCGAGTTCCCGGGGAATTATGAGCGTGGGCCACGATGTGCCCAGTCTGATGGTAGTATATCCTTTTCCCAAATTCCCTGCCTCTAATTTACCTGATTGATTAGCTGCTAGGCTTGTCTGTATGTGTGGCTGATTATAAAGCATGTCTGGAAATCCTAGGAGAAGCCCTCCAGCTTCCATGTGTTTACATTGGCATCTGTATAGATTTTCCATTAAATAAATAAATCTACAGACTTTATTTTGGGGCTAGATAATGGCTAAAAATCCCCTTCTCCACTTTGTACATATTTTATGATCCTTTGAAATTGGATTCAGAAATAACACACAGATGATAGATTCTGATTATTTGTAAAGTAAGATAAGTTTATTTTCCAGTCTTTATAAATAAATGACAAATAATTTTTCTTTGATCCTTGAGACCTTATGAAAGATACACTAAACATGAGACATGCCTATAGGGACAAATTAACAATATACTATTGTCTGTTTATTTCTGAACTACCAGCTCTTAGAAATTGATCAAATGTCAACGAATTTCCACCAAGCCAGATCCAGGGCGGTAACCGACTCTAAAAATCAGACTGTAGACTGTTGAACTGTGAATTTCTCAGTATAAATGACATTGGGTCACAACTTCTTACCTCCACTTAACCCAGGCTGTTTTGGTGGAAAGAACAAGCCAATGAAGTAGATACTACTATTTGCCTAACTCCTTTCAGCTAAAGCAGAGTTTCTCAACTTCAGCTCTATAGACATTTTGGATATTGACAGTTATTTGGATAATTCTTTGTTGCAGGGGCTGTTGCATTGCCGGATATTTTGCAGCATCCTTGACCTCTGCTCACTAGGTATGAGTAGCATTTCTCTCTGTTGTGACAACCAAAAGTGTATCTAGACATGGCCAAACGTCCCCTGGGGAGCACAATCGCCTTTGTTAGAGAAGCATTCTAGAGTTTATTGGCCTGGATCATCCCATCTGCGATTCTTCCCCACAGCTACTTTTAGAATAATGTTTCCTTCCATAGCTTCAGCCAAACCGCCTACTTGGGATACAATTCACATACCACAAAATTCGCTCCTTTACAGTGTGTAATTCGATGGTTTGACTATGTTCACAGAGCTGGGCAGCCATCATCACAATCTAAGTTTAGGACATTTTCATCACCTCAAAAAGAAACACTCTCTCCATCAGCAGTCACTCCTCACTCCACCCTCCTTCCAGCCCAAGGCATCCACTAATCCACTTCCCATCTCCATAGATTTGCCTACTCTGGACTTTTCACATATATAGAAGCATACAGTATTTTGTGATTGTCTTCATAATGCTTTCAAGGCTCATCTATGTTGTAGCATGTATCAGTAATTAATTCCTTTTCATTATTGAATAATATGCCATTGTCTGGACATACCATGTTTTGTTTATCTAGTCTTCAGTTCATGGACATTTGGGTCATTTTCATTTTTTGGCTATTATTAATAATAGTGCTATGAACATTCCAGTACAATTTTTTTTGGCATGGATGTGTGCTTTCATTTCTCTTGGGAATATGCCTAGGAGTGGAATTGCTGGTCATATGGTAACTCCATGCTTAACTTTTTGAAGAACTACCGAACCCTCACCAGCAGGGTGTGAGGGTTCCACGTGCTCCATGTGTCTACTTCATTCTTGCTCTCCACCTACATTTACTGGGGGGGATGTCTCCTGGATGCTTGTTCAATTTAGTGACATTACAGAAATGCCAGGCGGGGTGCATGCCCTTTGCTGATAAAATAGATGTGAAAAAAAATAAGCATTCTCTTGGCCTCAGATGGTGAAGTTTTATTACCACCATCCGTGCAGTTATTGTCAGGAATAAGGGCTGGAGAGCAATCCTTTAAAACCAAGATCTTTGGTTTGGAAACTCCCCATCTCTACCTGCTTTCATTTAAGCTCTTTGAAACAAGTCACCTCATTCAAATGTACACTCTGCAGTTAGCTACTTTTGGAAGGACTCGACATTCCAAAATTGGACCTTCTATTCACACATTTGCTGAGCTTTATTTTACTTCTTATGTGTCCAAAATGACCATTGGTTATACCAGATTTAGAATTTTCCTGCAATCATGCATGGAAAACATAATTAGTCCAACTGTCCATGTGGTTCACCAACCAAAGATTATTTTTCTGGGGAGAATTGTGGACCAGCTGACAAGGGCTTCCTCTGATCACTTTTCTAGGGGAGATGCAGAAAATATCCAATCAGGAATACGTCCTTTCCCTCAGCTTTTAAACAATGTGAGTCGTACCCCCGAGCTCTTGAGTTGTTTAAGCGATGTTTCTACATTTAACTGACATCACCAGATATTGGCATCACGGATAACAACAACGCACAATAGCAGTGCATAAGGCATTTGCTATTTGTCAGCAACTAGGCTTACTTTTTAAAAACTTTCTCATTTAACTATCACAACAGCCTGGTAAGGTAGATATTATTTCACCCTTTTTACAGGTGAGGAAATTTAGGGAGCTTCAGTAACTTTCCCCAGATCTCACAGTTAGGAGATGGCAGAGTTGGGACTTTAATCAGGCTCACCTGCGCTCACATTCACTCTGCTGTTGACTCCCTCGCACTTGTTGGGGTATATAATTTGCAACACTTGGTGGCTCAATATCTTCAAATGCTCGGCAGAAGCAAGCAGGATTGAATTAGAAATGCATGATGGATAGGAAATCCTTTCATTCCCCTAGGCACTTTGAGATAATCCCTGGATTAAGCTGAACTTGTAAACAGCCACGCACCTGGACCACAGTGTTTTGCTTCTACTAAAGACTGCTTATTCTAAACTGTGCTATATCATGATACCTTGCCCCTACACTGAGGGATGTTGTCAGAAGGGCCTGATGGCACAGCTTTTGGTTTTTACTGTGGAATGGGAGTGGTTAAGGCCATAGATGAACTGTAATGTTGTGTCTGTCACTTGTAGCTGGGTGAACTTGAGCAGTTTTTTTGACCTTTCTGTGTTTCAGTTTCCTCATTTGAAAAATGGGCCTGTTGCTTGCACCCCCTTCATGTGATCATTGTGAGGATTAAAAGATCTAAGTACCAGGAGAAGTACCAAGGACAGTGCCTGGCACAGAGGCGGGGCAAAACATATGCCCCCTAAGGACATTTGGATCAAAGAGGGATCTTTGATGCCAAGCAAGAGAAATCGACTTTGCCTAAATTGAGCAAACAAGGAATTCAGTGGAAGGAAGCTCACAGAACAGAAGAGTCAGGGGAGAGACAGGAACCCCAGGGAGTCATAAGAATTCAGACAGTAGAAGGAAATGGAGAACCTGTTGTATCGTCTGTTTTGAGGACTCATGGAATAAAATGTTTTTTATTTTAAAAATCATAAATAATTGTACCTCTTCTGAACAGTGGGTTGTTTTTTTATCTTCTGGATACTGTAAATTTGGACTGATCATGTTTCTTTCATTGTGATGGTTACTAGATGGTTGTGATTTAAATGGATCATCTCTGTCAAATGGATAAACTATTTGTCTAGAAATTTATATGTTATGTACCTGGCCTTATCATTTTTAATTACAAGTTGCCTTACATCTCTTACTCATACTGTATTCTATTTCAGGTGCTATAATAGCTACTATTTATTTAGTAGTTCCTATGTGCCAGGCAGTATGCTGAGCACCTTAAATGCATCATTTCTTTTAATCCACATCCCACCTCCTAAAGAAGCTAAAATGAGGCTACTGATATTATCATATTTTACAACTTAAGACACTAAGGTTCATAGCAACTAGGTAATCTGTGCAAGTTTACACAGCTATAAGGGGCAGAGTGGAGTTTCAAACATTTAAAAGTGACAAAAACTTTTAGCGTCATAACTTCTCAGCTCACTTTAACATACCTTCAATTATACTTTTAAATAATAATAATGATGACGTAATAGCTATTGCTAACATTAATTTACTGCATACTGTGTGCCAGCACTGTGCTAAATGAGTTACATTCCTTATCTTGTAGAATTCTGCAGCAGTGTTATGGATTGAACCGTGTTGCCCAAAATTTATGGGTTGAAGCTCTAACCCCCAACATGACTTTATTTGGAGCTAGGGCCTTTCCAGAGGTAATAAAAGTTAAATGAAGTCATAGGGTCGGACCTTAATCTGATAGGACTGGTGTCCTTTTGAAGAGAAAGAGACACCAGGAGCATGTGCACACAGAGACAAAGGCCGTGGAAGAACACAGTGAGAAGGGGGCCATCTGCAAGCCAAAGAGAGAGGCCTCAGGAGAAACCAACCCTGTGGCAGCTTGATATTGGACTTCTAGCCTCTAAAACTCTGAGGAAATAAATTTTGTTTGCGTAAGCCTCCTGGCCTGTGGTATGGCAGCCCTAGCAGGCTAATACAAGCAGGTATTGGTACCATCTCCTCTTTAAGGAGAGAAAAGTTTCATGACATTAGATTTGGCAATAATTTTTTTAATATGACACAAAAAGTACAGGCAACAAAGGGAAAAATAGATAAATTGTACTTAATCAAAATTAAAGACTTCTGTGCATTAAAGGACTCAAATCAACAGAGTAAAACAGAGATTGGGAGAAAATATTACAAATCATGTATCTGACAAGAGGTTAATATCCAGAATATATAAGGAACTCCTACAACTCAACGACAACAACAGCAACAAAATGACCCAATGAAAAATAGACAAAAGGCTTAAATAGACAATTTTTCAAAGAAGATATACAAATCACCACTAAGCACATGGAAAGATGTTCAATATCACTAATCATCAGGGAAATGCAAATCAAAATCACAATAAAATATTCACACCCATTTCACCCATTAGGGTGGCTTCACACCCATTAGGGTGGCTAATACAAAAGACCCAGAAAATAGCAAGTGTTGTCAAGGATGTGAAGAGATTGGAACCCTTCTGCACTGTTAGTTGGGATGTAAAATGGTGCAGCAGCTATGGAAAACAGTGCGGATAGTCCTCAAAAAATGAAATAGCATTACCATATGTTCTATCAATTCCATTTCCGGGTATTTGCCCAAAAGAATTGAAAGCAGGGACTTGAACTGGTATTTGGACATCCATGTTCATAGCATAATTATTCACAGTAGCCAAAAAGTGGAAATAACCCAAGTAACCATTGATGGATATATAGATAAACACAATGTGATTTATACATACAATGGAATATTACTCAGCTTTAAAAAGGAAGGAAATTATGACACATGCTACAACATGGATGAACCTGGAGGACACTATGCTATATGAAATAAGCCAGTCACAAAGGGGCAAATACTGTATGATTCCACCTATATGAGATAGGGAGAGTAGTCAAAATCCTAGAGACAGAAAGTGGTGTGGTGGTTGCTTTCATTTGTGGGGCAGGAGAGGACAAGGGAACGGGAAGTTATTGTTGAATGGATACATAGTCTCAGTTTTGCAAGACAAAAAGAGTTCTGGAGATGGATGGTGGTGATGGTTGCACAACAACATAAAAGTACTTCATGCCGCTGAACTACACACAGAAAAGTGGTTAGATGATAAAATTTTATGTTATGTGTATTTTACCACAACTAAAATTTTTTAAAAAATTAAACCACATAAAAGCCCCATATATTTGTAAATTTTATTATTTTAATTGCAGTAACATTGGATTATAATATATAGCTTTCAGATGTACATCGTAATATATTTCGAATTCTGTGTAGATTACATCATGTTCACCAACCGAAAACTAATTATAGTCCATCACCTCACATGTGAGCCACCTAATCACCCCTTTTGTCCTCCCCCCACTTCCCCTATGGTAACCACCAAACCAATCATCTCCATTGCTATGTGTTTCTTTGTCGTTGTTTCTATCTTCTACTTATGGGTGAGATCATATGGTATTTGACTTTCTCCCTCTGACTTATTTCACTCAGCATAATACCCTCAAGGACAATCCATGTTGTCACAAATGGCCAGATTTCATCATTTCTTATGGCTGAGTAGTATTCCATTGTGCATAAATACCGCATCTTCTTTATCCATTCATCCCTTGATGGGCACCTAGGTTGCTTCCACGTCTTGGCTATTGTGAATAATGCTGCAATGAACATGGGGTGCACGTATCTTTATGCCTTTGCGTTTTCAAGTTCTTTGGATAAATACTCAGCAGTGGGATAGCTGGATCATATGGTAGATCTATTCTTAATTTTCTGAGGATACTCCATACTGCTTTCCATAGTGGCTGCACCAGTTTGCACTCCCACCAGCAGTGTACAAGGGTTCCCTTCTCTCCACATCCTCTCCAACACTCGTTGTTTCCTGTTCTGACCAGAGTGAGGTGATGTCTCAGTGTAATTTTGATTTGCATTGCCCTGATAGCTAATGATGTTGAGCATCTTTTCATACGCCTGTTGGCCAACTGTATATCTTCTTTGGAGAAATCTCTGTTCAGATCTTTTGCCCATTTTCAATTAGGTTGTTGGTTTTTTTGTTGTTGAGATGTATGAGTTCTATGTATATTTTGGATATTAACCCTTTATCCAATATATGGTTTGCAAATATCTTCTCCCATTTTTCAGGTTGTCTTTTTGTTTTGTTGATGGTTTCCTTTGCTGTGTGGAAGATTTTTAGTTTGATGTAGTCCCATTTGTTCATTTTTTCTTTTGTTTCCCTTGCCCAGTCAGACATAGTACTTGAAAATATGCTGCTAAGACCGATGTCAAAGAGTGTACTGCCTATGTTTTCTTCTAGAAGTTTCATGGTTTCAGGTCTTACATTCAAGTCTTTAATCCATTTTGAGTTGATTTTTGTGCATGGTGTAAGGTAGTGGGTCTACTTACATTCTTTTGCATGTGGCTGTCCAGTTTTCCCGACACTGTTTATCGAAGAGACTCTCCTTTCTCCACGGTATGCTCTTGGCTCCCTTGTGGAATATTACCTGTCCATAAATGTGTGGGTTTATTTCTGAGCTCTCGATTCTGTTCCATTGATCTGTGTGTCTGTGTTTGTCCCAGTATCATGCTGTTTTGGTTACTATGGCTTTGTAGTATATTTTGTAATCAGGGAATGTGATACCTCCAGCTTGTTCTTTTTTCTCAGGAATCCTTTGGCTATTCAGGGTCTTTTTTGTTCCATATAAATTTTAGGATTCTTTGTTCTATTTCTGTGAAAAATGTTGTTGGAACTTTGATAGGGATTGCATCGAATCTATAGATTGCTTTAGGAAGTATGGACATTTTAACGACGTTGATTGCTTTAGGAAGTATGGACATTTTAACGACGTTAATTCTTCCAATCCAAGAGCATGGAATATCTTTCCATTTCTTTGTGTCTTCTTTGATTTCTTTCAACAATGTTTTATAGTTTTCGGTGTACAGATCTTTCACCTCTTTGGTTAAGTTTCTTCCTAGGTATTTTATTCTTTTTGTTGCAATTGTAAATGGGATTGTATTCTTAATTTCTCTTTCTGTTACTTTGTTGTTAGTGTATAGAAACACACTGATTTGTGTATGTTGATTTTTGTATCCTGCGACTTGACTGTATTCATTTATAATTTCCAAAAGCTTTTTAGTTGATTCTTTAGGGTTTTCTCTCTATAAAATCATGTCATCTGCAAAGAGTGACAGTTTCACTTCTTCTTTTCCAATATGGATCCCTTTTATTTCTTTTTCTTGCCTGATTGCTCTGGGTAGGACTTCCAATACTATGTTAAATAAGAGTGGTGACAGTGGGCATCCTTGTCTGGTTCCTGTTCTTAGAGGGAGAGCTTTCAGTTTTTCTCCATTGAGAATGATATTTGCTGTGGGTTTGTCATATATGGCCTTTATTATGTTGAGGTATTTTCCTTATATACTCATTTTATTTAGTGTTTTTATCATAACTGGATGCTATATCTTCTCAAATGCTTTCTCTGCATCTATTGAAATGATCATGTGATTTTTATTCTTCATTTTGTTAATGTGGTGTATCACACTGATAGGTTTGCAGATGTTGAACCATCCCTGCATGCCTGGAATGAAACCCACTTGATCATGATGTATGATCTTTTTAATGTATTGTTGTATTTGATTTGCTAGTATTTTGTTGAGGATTTTTGCATCGATGTTCATCAGTGATATTGGCCTGTAATTTTCTTTTTTTGTGTTGTCCTTGTCTGGTTTTGGTATCAGGATAATGTTGGCTTCGTAGAATGAGTTAGGAAGCCTCCCCTCCTCTTCAATTTTTTGGAAGAGTTTGAGAAAGATAGGTATTAAGTCTTCTTTGAATGTTTGGTAGAGTTCACCAGGGAAGCCATCTGGCCCTGTACTTTTATTTTTTGGGAGGTTTTTGATTGTTGTTTTGATCTCCTTACTGGTGGTCTATTCAAATTCTCTACTTCTTCTTGGTCCAGTTTTGGAAGGTTGTATGTTTCTAAGAACTTATCCATTTCTTCTAGATTATCCAATTTGTTGGCATATAGCTTTTCATAGTGTTCTCTTATTATCTTTTGTATTTCTGAGGTGTCCGTTGTAATCTCTCCTCTTTCATTTCTGATTTTATGTAGTTGAGCCTTCTCTCTTTTTTTCTTTGTGAGTCTAGCTAAGGGTTTGTCAATTTTGTTTATCTTTTCAAAGAACCAGCTCTTGGTTTCATTAATTTTTTCTATTGATTTTTTAGTCTCTATCTTGTTTATTTCTGCTCTGATTTTTTATTATTTCCTTCCTTCTCCTGATTTGGGGCTTTGTTTGTTCTTCTTTTTCCAGTACCTGAGATGTGCTGTTAGATTGTTTGTTTGGGGTTTTTCTTGTTTGTTGAGGTAGGCCTGAATTGCTATAAACTTCCCTCTTAGAACCTGTAAATTTTTTAAAATTCTAGATTATTCAGAAGTAAAAGAAGAAATTATAATACATTCTTTAAAATCTTAGAACTGAATAATAATAAAAACTGTCCTTTTCATAACAGATGAGATATAGATAATGTGTGTTTTAAATCCTTAAAATTTTAGGAGAAAAAAGTAAGAGTATAGTCTTTCAACTTCAACATAGGAAACGATTTCGTAGGACAAAGAGTGCAGACCTTAAAGTACAGCATGGATAGACCAGAATCTATAATTTCTGTTCATCAATAACCCCATTAAAAAATGAAAGGGCAAGCCACAGCCAGGAAGAAGAAATCTGCAGCTGATGTAACAAAGAAAGAACTGCCATCCGGAATATATGAATAATTTCTACAAATCAATAGGACAAACCACGCGATAGAAAAATGGACAAAACATATGGAAGGAAAAGTTATAGAAGAGAGAACAAAGAACAATAAATACATGAAAAGATGCTCAATCTCGCTACTAGTCGAGGAGATGAAAATTCAAACAACACAATAGCACTTCAGAACCATCACTTAGCTAGTCTGAGAAGTCCGAGCCTACAAAGTGTTGGAAAGGATGCAGAGCAGAGGAACTCTATTCCCTGCTTCAGGGAGGGTAAATTGATGCAACCATTTGGGGGAAAAAATTGACAGCATTTAGTAAAGCTGAAGATGCATTTATCTGGTGACCTACCAATTCCATTCCTAGGCATATATCTAGAGAAACTCTTGCACAGGTGATCAAGAAGATACATACAAAATGTTCATAAGAGAGTGTTGTAACGGCAAACATTTGGCAATAACGGAATTCCAGCAACAGGAGCATGGGTAATCATCTGTGGCAGGTTTATGCAATGGAATAAAATCCAGCAATGAAAATACATAAACCAAAGCTACACACAACAATATGGATACATCTTACAAACATAATGTTGAAGGAAAAATCAAGTTGCAGATTACATAATATTACTATTTTATTTATAACATTTTTAAAACATGAAAAATTGTAAGTGCCTAAGAATAAAATTGCTGAGTCCTAAGGTATGTTAATCTTTAGTTTTATGAGGTAATACCAAATGTGTCTTAGGGATTGCTTTGTGTGCTTTCATCAGATGATCAGTCAGGTATGGTCACAAGAAAGGGACACAGGAGAGCAACAAGGAAACAAAGTTTATTATACTCACAGGTCCTAGAGAGTCAGCCCAAACCAGGAGGGCACCAGACAGGAGGGGTGCCAAGGGAATGGGCTCAGCCAAGTAGGTGGAGGGGCTCGAGTGCATGGGCAAGGCTGGGGGGGTGGCGCAGGGAGGGTGGGACAGAGACAGAGACAGAGAGGGCGCTGGTGGGCAAGTGCCTTTATTGGATTCAGGGTGGAGTGCACAAGCAAAAGACAGGAGGGGATTGCTTTGTTGTATTGAATAGCACTTGGTTAGAACAAATTAATTCTTTGAGCATTTTAAATCCCTCTTCTCCACAACCCTTTATTTCAGTAAAGCCCATCTGACTTACACCGAAATAGCAAGAGAATATAAGCTACTCCAGAATTTAGAGAAATCTTTGGGGAGGGCATTGGGGGTCCAATGACCAAAATCAGGGATAGAGAGGCCAAATCAGTTTCATCTACATAACAAAGTATAAGGCTCTTTATCTGAGTGGAGGTTTGGGTAGTTACGGGGCGGTGAAACTGTGCGTCTAAGGAAGGTTGGCTATAACTCTGATGGCACTTCTTGTAGGAAGATGGCAAATCTATGGAGTGTTTAGGTTTCCATGTGAACCTCATTGTCATTCTTAGGGTCCATTTTCAAGTTCACAGTGCAACTCCAAGGTAAGGAAGTGGCACCAGAACTTAATTTACTTAACCATGCAGGCTCTGGGATGTCCCTTGAAGGCTGAAAAATGTTGCATATCAGCTACTTGTTCTTGTCTTTGAAGACACCATACACTTGCCCACCCAGTCCATCTAACCTTGAACTACAAGCATCTCTAGCTCCAGGCTGCCCTTTCCTACCACCAGCCCAGAGTGAGACCCTCTCCCTCTTTCCAAACGAAGGAAAACAGTAAGTTTCCTCATTCAATGATGTACAGAACAACAAAGCTTGTCTTGACTAAATGCAATGCAGTGAAAATCCCAGGCACCACTGAATTTTAGGAATCATGGCTCATTTTCCCAATGGCAACAAATGGCACCAATTCCCATTGAGGAAATGTCAAGTACCTAGTTATTTTTAAGTCTCAGCTTGCTGTTCAGTTATAGGAACACAAGATATGACTTAATTATCTGTAGGCTAATGTTTTATGGTTTCATTTTTTTAAAGGTTTGCATCATCTAGAATGTATTTGGAACAAGGGACGGAGTAGAGATCCACATTTGCACTTGTACAAACAGCTAGCCTTTTGATCCAGCTCAGTCTATTACATAAACCTTCCTTCCCCCACTTATGTTTAATGCCGTCTTTAAATACAAGCAACTCCCACATGTGTTTGGGTCAATTTCTGAACTTCTCATTTCATTTTCTTAAATTTACTCTTTTCTCCTATATTAAACTTTTCAAATAGTTTAGATTTATATAATGGTTTAACAGCTCATTAGGTTGGTCTCCACTTACTATTCATCATTTTCAAAATTCCTCTGGCTATTCCCACACATTTACTTCTCCAGCTGACCCCAGCATCATTATGTCAAGTTCCAAAAATAGTGCTGATAATCTTCTCATTGGGATGACATTGAAAGTACAGATAATGTCAGTACACGGGGTATCTTCATGCTGTTCACTCCTGCCCTGTACCCTTCTATTAACCTCAGTGATCTAAGTCCCTCAGTACCTCTCCATATCTTTTCTGTGAAAAATTTTGAAGATACAGAAAAACTGAAACAATAGTAAAATGATAATCCGTATACTCACCACTTAGATCCAAATATTGTTGATATCTGCTATTTTTTATTTCTATCTATGAATTTTTATTTATTTTGTTGATATTTTTCCTGAGCTATCTGCAAAATTATGGGCATGATGATATTTTATTCCTAAACATATCAATATGTATCTCCTAAAAAAGACATTCTCCTACTCAACACAATATCATCATACCTACACAATTTCATTAATATTACCTAATATCCAATCTCTATTCAAATTTCTTCAATTGTTCCAAAAATGCTGTTTATAGCTTTTGGATTTTTGTTGCTCTTCACAGCTTCGCTACGTTTACTTATTTATATAATTTACATACTATAAATGTCACCCTTTTAAAGTGCATAACTTAGTAGGTTTTAGTATATTTACAAAGTTGTGCAACCATCACTACTATCAACTTCCAGGATATTTTCCTTCATCCAAGAGACACCCTGTACCCATTAGCAATCACTCCCCATCTCTCGCTCTCCATTTCCACTCCCCCAGCTTGTGGCAACCACTAATCTACTTTCCGTCTCTAAGGATTTGCCTGTTCTGGACATGTCATATAAATGGAATCATACAATACGGGAATTAAAATGTAAATTGTTACCAAAATTATACTTTATGCAATGCACCAAAAACAACCTAGCAATATTATTTTTGAACAACCCTTAAAATGTTATCTGGTAATAACAACATGCTGTAGGAATACTGACTTACTAGAAATTCTGAAGCTCAGTTTCAGCAGAGATAGGCAGTGTAGACGGCTCAAAAATACCTGGAAATTTACATCAATAAATCTAGAAACTAGATCAACTTGATCATATTCAAGCTAACAAAATTCTTGGTGTCTTTGTTTCTCCATCTATGGAAGAATAACTATATTGTCTGAATTTCTTTAATCCAGAATTTATCATCTAGCTCAGTAGGAATTAGCAAGTGAGTGAAGGATGCAAGATGAGGGGGAAAACTCAGGGTTCTGGATGGTAAAATCTGCTGCCACGACAACTTGTGCAGGCTGCTTCATTGCGCAGAACCGGAGGAGAAAGACAACCTCAACAGCCCTTGCCGGAGTCTGATGACAGGAGGGTGGATGGATACGCACAGGCATTCTCCCCTCCCAATAATCTCTCCCCTCAGGTCATATGCCTCCTCCTGGTTTGCTCCTGGGCTCTAGGTTGGGACCTTCATTGTACCTTTGGACTTAATCTTAATAGTTGTTACCTGGGAATATGCTGTACTGGGCATTTAGACATCCACAGACCTGCCCTGTATGATGGACTTTCCCCCGTCACAGTGGAATCCTCTCCAGCTAGCTGAACCAGCCCAAACAAATCTATGTCTTTATACCTGTTCTACATTTTGGAAATATTTCAAGATGTTTCTAATGGACACTCAGATTTGTCAATCACTAAAGACTTACAGAGCCTCAAATTTTAATATTTGTGTGTATAGTCTGGGAATCTTGTTAAAATGCAGTAAATGGTTCAGTAAGTCTGGGTGAGGCCTGAAACTCTACATTTCTAACAGGCTCTGAGGCGATGCTGACATTGCTGGTCCATGGAACACACTCTAAGTAGCATGGACAACAACATACCAAGTGAGAAGGAAAATTCACCCTTTGCATGCTGGCGCTGGAATGAGTCGGGCTTAAATGATGTCCCACTGAACTTCTCAGTAATTCAGTGTCTTCAGAAGCGTGTAACTGTGAGTTTCAGGTAAACCTCAAGCACGGTTTTAAGACTGTCCACTAGTGAGTAGTCTCTCCAGTAGTGAAACAGACAATATGATGACCTGATCAGAAAGATATTGCAGATTTTAAAACTATTTAGAAAATAACTATATTTAAAGTAATGTAGTGTTGGTACAAAAAAATACAAACTCCAAGAAAAATACTATTGGAGGGGCCTGCCCCGTGGCTGAGTGGTTAAATTCATGCACTCCACTTTTGCAGCTTGGGGTTTGCCAGTTCAGATCCTGGGCACGGATCTACACAATGCTCATCAAGCCATGCTGAGGTGGTGTCCCACATAGAAGAACTAGAACAACTTACAACTAGAATATACAACTATGTACTGGGGCTTTGGGGAGAAAAAAAAAGAGAGGAAGATTGGCAACAGATGTTCGCTCAGGGCCAATCTTCATTACCAAAAAAAAAAAAAACCTATTGGAATAGAGTTGTCAATCAAAAAAGATATACGTATATATGCTTTCACATACATGCACACACACTCTCACATACACTAGGCAATACAACTGTGCTCTACAAAGAGTAACTCAATTATTTCAGGGAGCTCTGGTTTAAAACGATGACACGCTTTTAGGAGGTCACCTCTAAAAAGATAACTCACTGTTAATAAAAAGCCAGAATCTGAGGAAATCCCCAATGACTATGCATAAGGTAGATGGAAGTGAACTGAGAAAGTCCACTGGAGCTTGGCCTTCACCACCCTCTTTAGTGTGGCCTTGTGAAACGAGGATTGCCTGGAAGTAGCAGGGTGACCCTTTGAACTTGTTCCATTGACTTACTCCTAGATGTGAGAGCCACATACACACCAGGCAGAGCTCTGGCAGCCAGGGCCCTCTGGTGAGTGCTGTTCCCTAAAGGGACAAGAGTTCGGCCCCACTCTCACTGGTCCTCACCTGTCCTCCTTCAAAAAGCTTTCTCCCCTCCCGGGAAACGGCCAGGCTGGAGTTGCTGGGGCCAGGCCCACGGCACAGACATGATGCCCTGGGGTGCGGAATCCACAGGAAAAACATTACAAAAAACTCACCATATTAGCCTAGATTATTGAAATTTCAGTTTCTGCTATTGGGCGTATTTTTCTGTGACCCTTATTTACACCAAGCCCAATTTTCCCAGGGCCGTCTTTGTCACATCAATACTTTCTTGAGAAGATTTGATTCTTTTGTCAATTTTTACTCAATGAGTCGTTATTAGTTTTATCTTCTGGTAATTACTACTATCAAGTCTAATTTTTCTCAATTATTTCAGTTTTCAATATTTCCTGCATAATCTTTTTTAGTTTTTCTTCTACAAATTTTATCCCGTGAAGTTGCCTCTAATGTCAACTTTCTTTTGTGTTGACAATTTCTCCCAGTAATATCTGTTGTCAACTAGATGATTTGAATTTATTTCTTAGCTCATCCATTTTAAAAATGTCACCGACATTCTACAACGCTACAGAAGTTCTCTTCTGCCCAAGATTCATCTATTTTGTTGCCAATCTACCTCTTTGGCGTATTTCTGATCATTTTGAATGTTTCTCATGATGCCCAGTGGTAGCAAATAGCGGAAGTCAGAACAGCGGGATGAAAACTAAAATGGGTGGCTGAGAAGTTCCTTTATCTCGAGAGTAAATCAGCTTTGGCTGAGCCCCACACACAAAGTAACATGAGGTCCCGTTGCAACCTGTATTAAGACATGCTGCAGCAATTGTACATAACAAACATGCCCAAAACCCAGTGGCCTGAAATAAACACTTATTTCTCATTTATGAGTCCATGGATCAGCTGTCAGTCAACTGGTTTGGCTGGGTTAGGCTCTAGGCTTTATGCTGGTTTTAGGTTCACTCTACATGTTTTCACTCTAGGACCCCGGTTGAATGAGCCACAGCTACCTAGTGCATCCCCTTACCACAGGGGACTTGGAAACTCAAGAAGGCAAGCTGAACATGTCATGCCTCTTGAAGCCTCTGTTCAGAGCTGTCGCCCTCTCCCTCCCACCTACTTTCCGATAGTCGCATGGTCATACCCCCAACCAAAACGGTTGGAAGTAAACCCCCTCCACAGGCAAGCCGTGCCAAGGCCAGGGAAATATAGGAGGATTTTAAACAAATAATATAATCTAGCATACAGTTTCCCCAGTGTAAGGGGCCAAGATTTCCATAAATAAGATGGCTACGTTATTGCAGAACAAAAATAATTATTCTGTGGTGACCTCATGTTTCTGCCTATACAAAAAAATAAACTGACAAAATTTCTATTGAAATTCTGAACTTGAATTTACCCTCACTGGGTACCCTGTTACAGTAACTAAATGATGAAAATCCCCAGAGTATTCCTTGAGCAAAACATAGGGTCCTCTTCGGATTAAGCAACATTGAGAACAATTCTTCCCTGCTGCTTTTATTTATAAGTGGAGCTCTATACTTCTCCGTGCTTCTCTCTCCACCACCTGAAAGTCCTCCAAAGCAATATGGGTTTACAGCCAGCACTCACTAAGCCTGGAGCCAGCCAGCAGGTCAGCAAAGCGATCCAGATGGCAATTGATGGGAACCCACCTTGGGATGGAGGGCGTGACACTTGAGCTGAAAGAACAGGCAGTTGAAGGAAGAAATGGTAAATTTGATGGTAGGCTGAGTATTGTGATAAAGGGAGGCGAGGTCAGGGAGGGCTCTGGGGTTTCCAATTCAGAAGAGTGGAAGATTAGTGGTATCACTAAAAAAGGGGAATTATTGCAAAAGGCTCTTCTAACCTTGGAACCACCTGGGACATAAGAGGCAAGTTGTTACATAGTTCATCACTGGGGGAGAAACCTTCTGGTGATACAACATTGAGAATCATTAGCAATTTTCACATTCTAGAAGTAGTTAATTTTACAGTCAGTTCTGGTAATGAGGTTCCTTGCCCCAAATCCCCACCATTGACTTTCATTGAAAATTAAGAAATAAGTTCCAATGGGAATAAATGGTCAGAATCTCCCAATTGATCTGATTTTCAGGGTTTTTTTGGGGAGGGGGTGACAGCAGTGTTGTGAACACCTTGAAATATTTTCCTAATAATGGCATGTCCCCTCCATTGCCACTGTTCTGCCCACCACTTGAGTCCCAGTCATCAGATTCCTCACATTAAACTTAACTCCTCTTCTCTTTTTAGCCTGACTGCTTCTATGTTTAACAGATCTAGCATCAATTAAGCTCCCTTCCAATATATATGTTTCAAGTGAGCTGGCTGAAACAAGAGATGTCCACCAAAGCTTTCAAGTTACAGTTAATTTCTTAACTATTCCACCAACAGAATTATCCCAACCCCTAAACCACTCAAGTTCCAGAAGACCACTTATACGACTGTTTAATGAGTTGTCATTGTATTTTAGAAGTGAGTGTAAAGCAGCAGCTTCATCCTGACAAAAAGCACGGAAGTACCACGACAATGTGTATGCATTAGATTCCTCCCTCCATTCTTTCCTTCTTTCCTTCTTTCTTTCCTTCCTTCCCTCCTTCCTTCCTTCCTTTCATGGTTGTATATTGAGTATCTGCCATGTGCCTGGTACTGGAGACAGAGCAGCAAGCAAAATGAAGTCTTTGATCCTATGGAACCTACATTCTAGAAGGAAGAGACGAGATATATATAATATATATATAAATGTCGGGTGGTGACAAGAGCTCTCTGGGGGAACTGTCTCAGAGAAAGTGAAGAGCAAATGCTAAGGCCCTACATTTTAAGACTATTTCCCAAAGGTATTGTAAAGCTTTCTTCTCAGAGACAACAGTTGGTAAGTTTTGGATCTATGATATTAATTGTATTAATTGAATATGAATATCAGTGTTTAATGTCATTCAAAAGTTTTTGACTTCTACTCTCTTATCCAGGGCTTCTAATCTAACTGGAGATGGAGACATATACACATGGAATAACAAAACATAAAACCACTTTAGGATATGATAGACCCTGCCCCTCCCAAGAAATACATTCTGAGTTTTTATAGAAAGAATATCGGAGTTCACAACAGTAAGTGAATAGGAGAATAATAGACACCTAAACTTCTCGTACTTATTTTCATACCAGATGGCTCCTATAAAAAATCAAAGGAAAGTGATAAAGAAATCAAGTAGAGAAAGGTAAAGAGAAATCTTATGAGTTTACAGTCTTGTCTACAGCAGCAAAAATGCTCTGAAAAACAAGGTTTTAATGACCCTAAGTTTGGAAAATATTGTATTGAAAGATTTGCAACTCACATTAGCAAAATAAAGGTTCTGAGAAGTCTTGCAAGTTAAAAAAAAAAACCACAACAGTTTCTTCGTGTAAAGTCTATTCACATTCTCACAAAACATAAATTTGACTAGGGCCAGCCCTCCTAAGAAACTTCCATTAAGAAATGAAAGAGGGAAGTAATGAATTGCATTTGCTCCTAACATCAACCATTGTGACTTTGAGCTCTCGACTAGGAGAATTCAGATCTCATTGTGTGGGTAAATTCACTACCTGATCCTCCCAGTTCTCAGGGCAAATGTCCTAAACCCGTGATCCATGGTAACCAACACATCAGGAAACGTTCCAAGTAAGCTAGTTATGACTTCTTTCCTCAGATTCAGAATTAGCTTCTAACTCACCTCCAACTTGAATAGGTTGCAGTAAGAAAGCTCCTAACTTCTGTTGACCGAGAGGAGGGGGTATTCTTTTGTTTACCGAGAGAATCAATTTATCAGCGTCTCTGGTCACATTTCTTAAAATGAAAAGGTCACTCTGCATTCCTGTCATTGGAAGATTGAGGCTTATTATCATTCCAGTCATGGTTTTTCCACTAAAACAGAGTTCAGAATACTGTTCCCATCTATACCTTCCTGGGATGTTCTGACCAAATGTGTTTGGGCGCCACCTGTAAGAGAGTCTACAATCTAAACCCGGGTACCAAGGCTGAGCAGGAAAGCCCCAGTGAGCATGTGGATAAATAAGATTATCTGTTAGAGATCTTAGATTTGATTTCTAGGAGCAGGTACGAAACAAGAATTTGTCAGGAATGTATTAAGGAAGTGTTCCCAGGAGAAACCAGTGAAGGAGTGGAGAAGAAAACCAGGGGACAGGGAAGAAGGCAAGCAAGGGTGCGATTTCAGGCCTGATCCAGCCTAAGAGGAGCTCTAGAGCTGGGCTTTCATCTTCCTGTACTCGCCAATCTTTGCTGACAGCCAGCTCAAAAGGTCTTCAGCTCAACTTCCAACTCTGCACATGAGGGCAAGTGGCCCCAGTAACCCAAAGACAGGCCTTCAAAGAGAGTCAAGGTAAAGGCCATTAAAAGCAAAAACAAACAGAAACCAAGGGAGGGATAAAGATACGGTAAAAGAGATCAGGAAGATGTGGACATAGCCCCTATGGTGTCTGATACAAAGTTTGTGGAGAAGGCCACGTGGTCCTCATTAAGTCAATAACCATTGCATCCAGACCCTGAGGGTCTAGCTCAGCTGTCCTCCTTTCACTTTCAACACTATTCATCCCCTTCCTTTGCAAATGAATGCAGATAACCAACAGTAACTCTTCCTCTTTAAGGCGGGAACTCTTTCAATGTAGTTGACTTTGCTTTTACTTTCCTTCCTCTTTGAGTCTGGATATGATTATCCTTTGCAATAATCCACCTCTACACCTTATTTCTATCTAACCTATGTTTGCATTGTGCCGAGATGGAGAGGGACTTTTGTGGCGAGGCTAGTTCACACCACTGGATACAGAGATGTGAGATTAGCTGCCTTAGTGACACTGAAGTCTGCACCTCTTGCTTTCGGTCCAAGTGGATTTCTACAGAGATGAGTAAATTTCACTTTCCCCCAGAGGAAACGCCATCTGTTAGTGCTCCAGAAAGTAGCACTGATATATGATTCATTAGCCTATGTATATTCTAATACGATCTGTGAGTTAAAAATCATTTTTTTCAGACCTTTGTGGATCTTATGACTCATTTTGGAATATTCTTTCTTTATTTCCACTTTATTATTTGGCTCCAGAATCAAAATTAGAAGCTGGAATGAATACTTTATGGTCCACACTGTCTCTTGGTTCCCTTATGTGTAATGCCAAGTATTTGCTATTAAATACAGGCAAATGAAGAATTTCAAAAAGTAATGCCATATAAAACTAAAGAAGCTTGAAGAAGGTTGAATATCTAGTCCATGGAGTCTTTATTCACGTGAAACTCCTATTTTCCCGTAAAGCCAGGAATACCATTTACATTGCTGCCTCTCACCCCATCCAGTACAGCAGATCCTCCAATGCCCCGTAAAACAAACCCCATGTGTATTTCTGGGGACCCACAGTGATGTCCCACACTCACAAACAAATATTGTTAGAAGATAAGCGGCTGCCTTCATTTTCTTCCTTTTCTGTTCCAACCCTCCTCAGTGGGGTCCACTAAAGCTTCAAATGTTGGTGAAGCTCCGGAAAGCTGTCTCTGTCATCTCTAGACCTGGCAGCAGAGCTGCCTTTTCAGGTCCATTCCTGCTGAATACTCCTGCTTCTTGCTTAATGTGCGGGAATCCTCCCCAAACTGAACTCAAGAGGCGATGAGGTAGTGCCAGGAATTCTGGAGCCCTCCAATTTCTGAAGCTACATTTGTCTTAAGCAGGAGATAACATCTGTCCAAATTTTACACATTCTGTTACCCAAATAATATTAGATATTGAGACTTTAGTGCTCATAATAATATTTTCTTATAAAGCTCCTTCTCTCTAGGACAAAAGATGAAAGAGTTCTTCATGGGCTTTTCGCAAAATGGTGGGCAAAATGACTTCATTCTTTGCTTCCCCAGTAAAATCTTCACTAATTCCCAATACTTTTGGGGTTCCTTCAGAGCTTTGATGGAGGAAAGGAAGGAAGAGAAAGGGGATATTTCGATGAGCTAATGTCATGAATAGGCCCCACAAAGGGAACCCAGTTATGTATGTGCCTCATGAGTAAGTGTATTCATGGAAAGAAGGGAGTGTTCTTCTGAATACATTATTAAAACGGTTTGAGGAAAATTAGCTATTGCAGTTCCAACCCAAGTGTCAAGTGCTATGAAAACTATAGATGCATCCCTTTGTGTAAAAATATATTAAAAGTGTCTCTGCCAATCAGCTTCTTCCCACCCACTATGTGTTTCTCCAGCTCCCACAATGGCTTGGAGAATGTCAAAGAGAATTTATTTTAAGCTGTCTGTCAGAGTAATGAAATATTTTTGTTGCTGCCAGCTGTGTCATAATGAACTCTAGTTATGAAAGGTGAGAGGGGGCAGGAAACTTCCTGGGGAGTTATGAGATTGAACCATTTGCCTCCATATTTGGCTAATAGCAGGATAGGAAGAGAGATAATATCAAGGGAAGAAAAACATTGAAAAGCCTTGGAATTCTGGAGTAAGGAAGAGGGAAAATCTTGGCAGGGAGGCAGTGCAGAATTTCTGAGAGCATCACCAACACTGAGGGGAAGAGGTAGGAAACTAGATCAGTCAACACCTCCGCAGAAATGGCTGGTAGATTTGACCATATTAGATGCATAGTTATGTACTACCCTAACACTGCCTAACACACCTCCTCAAAGCTCAGCCGCTTAAAACAATAAGCATAAATTGAGTCCATGAGTCCATGGGTTTATACTTTGTGCTGAGCTCAGGCGAGTGGTTCTTCTGCTGTTGGCAGGGCTCACTCGCATGTGTGGAGGAGAGCTTGCTGTGGGCTGATTGTGACTGGCTTGACCTGGGGTGATGAGGGTGCCTTGGCTCTGCCCCACATGCCTATCATCCTTCGGCAAACTAACCCAGGTGTTCATGGCAAAGCCAGAGATGCAAGGGAGAGCAAGCTAAAATATGCAAAGCTCACTTCAAGCCTTTGCTTGCACCGGGTCTGCTAACTTCCTATTGGGCAAAGTAAGTCACATGGCTGAGCCCAGAGCCAAGACGTGAGGCCAGTTTCCCACGGTGGGAAAGCACCATACTGCAAAGCCTTGTGGCAAAGGACTGGGTGCAAAGAGGGAAGAACTGAGCCATCTTTGCAATCTACTGTACCAGTCATTCTGCTCTTAAGTTGATCTGTCAGTTCCAGGTTATCATACTTCATAAGCAAAACGGTGGTTTGACCGAGACCAGAAACTATTCACATTTAGAATATAGTTGAGTTACCAGGAAACCTATTGAATAAAAGATCTTTCTAACCAGTGATGCACAGGAGAAAAATAACACCAGTTCTAAGCACTAATACACCTCAATCTGCTTCTCTAGGTAGCTTGAAATAGAGCATTCCATGTTTGTTATTTAACATTTGCATAACACTTCCCTATGTGCCATGTGCCTCACAACAATATTTAGGAATTATCCTCACAACAGCCTAGGGAGAATGGTGCTGTGCTCATTTCCGTTTATTATGGAGGAGGTTGAGATGGCAGATGTGTCCCAGCAACACCAAAGCAAGTAACTGAAATGTGGAAAGTTGCAGCAGTCCCCTGAGCGCTCAGTTTATACAAGCAAACATGTTTCTGGTTGGACTGACTGACGAGTGGATTGAAGTAAACAAATGAAACAGATGTTTTAGCAACATGTTGTCACAGCTTCAAAGCGTATTAAGGGCTTTAAAAAGGCCACTTTTTTTGTCTCAGATTACCAATAGATGAGTTGGTATTATAACTAATGACCTGTAAGCTTCATATGTGATGAATCACCGTGTGACCTATAATATACAACCACAGTGAACTTGGGGTATCATACTGTTTTAAATGGTGTTCCTCCAGAAGCAGATCCTGAGACAAGGGTTCTGGTGAAAGTATTGTATTTGGGAGGTGATCCCACGAAATACTGAAAGTGAGACAGGGAAGGGACACTGACAATCAAAGGTGCATTGGTAAGCCAGCTACCACTGTGGGCGACTGGAGCTTCACCCCATGGAGTACTCTGGGGGACCAGGTGGGACACACGCCTCAAAGTTACCTGCCTGCAGGGTGAGGCACCTGGGGTGTCTGTACACTGAATCTTGTTGTCACTGGCTGACTTCTGCTCTTGGGTGCATTAACTTCTTGGCACCTCTGACCTCCTATGTGCTTGGGCAGAGCAACTTTCTGCAGCTTCAGAAAAACCCCCAGTAGGGAGATTTAGATGTCGGCCATTGGAAATAGGTAAGTTTGCTAAAGCAGAGCATGAGTAGAGCATGGCAAAGTTTGCTGCACACACTTAATGAGGTCAGAACAAATCTCCTTCAGTGTGAGATACAGGCATGCTTGTCCAAGCCCCCTTTCTTAAATCAAATGAAAACAACAGGGAGAACAAAAGTAATTTGAAAAGAAAAGAGAGAGAGAGAATATACTGGTCAAGTCCAAACAGGAGACAAAAGCCACCCTGGTTACTTGAAAAAGTAAAACTTAATCTAAAGAATTATCAACTAGTAAAGGTAGTGAACTGCCCCACAAGGGGTAAAAGAGAACTCTAAGAGGTCCAAAAGCACAAGTACGAAAATCAGCTGCTATCTCTAGGCTGAGTCCCCAAGGAAGGAACCAAGGACGAGGAGGGTCTCCCCACAGCATCCTCAAGGCAGAGATTCAGGCGAGGGGACCACAGAGATGGAAGATGGAAACTACATCTTCCAGTGATATCAACCATGAAGAAGCTTCCCTGAGTGACACTGATGCAAAGCGATGGTCAACAGATCATTAAAATTCAGCACCTATTTCTCTTTACTCTTTTTAAATGTGGCTATTAGAAAATTGAAAATTATATAGGTGGCTCACATTAGATTTCTCCTGGATGGCGCTGCCTTAGAACGTCCACACATAAGTAGATACTCAATAACTGTTTGATGAATAAGTGAATGAAGTGAGCATCTTCTCTAGAGATTCTAAAATGTTTGAAGTCCATGGTCCAGTATGTTTGTATTTTATAAATTTAATATGGTGATTAAGTTTTTAATTTTACCCAGATTTAATGTAAAGCCTATAAAGGCATCTACTATAAACATCACTTCATAAAAGAAAGGAAACATTTAACCCTCAGAAGCATGGAGTAAGTGATCTCCAATTAAAGGGAACAGTGGCCAATGTTACAAAGTTATTTTAAAATAAACAAAGGAAATAGAATAAAAATTTAAATTTTCAAGTGTAGAACTCATGCAAGGTAAAATGCTACTCTGAATTCTTACATTGTGACCCATTGTTTTCTTGACACAATTGTCAGTTTTAGGGCACCATATCATAAGTCAACAGGAAGTGGAGCTGCGTGACCCAGCTTGTTGGTTCTTTGTTTTGATTATACTTCCTGAAAATTCGGTTTGGCATAGGAACAGCTGTGAAAATGGAAGGGATGCAGTTAACACTACTTCAGTCCATTCAGAATGTTCTGGAGTGATTGATTGCTGCCAGGGAATAAAAAGGCCCAATCCTCACACTTAAGCCACTCCAGCTAGTCTTCCTGGCTACAGTTACTAGAAACTTACCAAACACACCCATGTTCTCTTTACGCTTGGAGCAGACCAGGGCTCCAGCTTTTCAGGGCTGCAGGAAGCAGGCTGCAGGGCTGACCATTTGACCAGGGAATCCCCAGCTTGGACGTGGTGGCTCAATATGGAAGAGCAGGAGTTTGAGGAGAATGCTGTCCCTGTGAACAGTCGCGCAGCAAACACTGGCCATCCAGGAGAAATACAATGCAAGCCACAAATGTGAACCACCTATGTAGGTAGATTAAAACCCTACCTGGAGAGACTTAGTGTTGTGCAAGAAAAACCAGAACAGGGCAGGAGCTAAAGCGGTGAAGATAGACTTTATTTAATAAGCTATGGCAATAGGAGAAGAGGGAGTCCAGGATAGAACTGGGCTCAATTTCAAACACAACCAGAACAAGAAGGGATTTATAGCCAAGGGACAAGTTGTGGGGAGGAGCATTGGCGGATGGAAAATTGCTAAGAAGAAATTCAAGGCTGGGGGGATTCTGACTGAACTGACCTAATAGGATTCTTGCTGATAGCAGGCCAGGGTAATGAGATATCGCCTGCCGGGGATGGTAAGGATGAGGAGTTTGATAGTGGGGAATTCTTGCTAAACTGACTTAGCAGGATTCTTGCTGAAACTGGATTCTACAAGGAAGCACACTGATGGGCTTTGTTGGGGAGACGGTTCAGGGCGCCTGACTAAAGTTTGGTCAAGCAAAGAATCTTTGTCAGTGTCTCATCAATAAGCTGACATGACTACTGCTTTATCTACATCCACAGGTGGATCTAGAATCACTCGTTTTCCTATCAGTCCAAAGATTAACATAATCATTGCCTTCTGTCCCCCTCTGTCCCTCATCTGAGATTTGTGTACTCCCTGCATGTGACTGTCATCTGCTCATAATGGCACCAGACGTGGGGGAGGGATGAAGATTGGGGAAAGAGCAGAGGAGGTAGTTATTTCAGCTACTGCTCTTTGGGCTCCTCAGCTGTCGATTTCCCTGGAATATCATCACCAGTCAACTGAGAGGATCTGAGGCTGGGTTGAAGAAACGTTATCCTCCATATGGGAAGCTGCACTTTTTAATCAGAGCTTCTGTTTGCTTCACGGCTCTCCAGAAGGCAAGGACATTTTCTCAAAGCCTCTCTCCAACAAGAAAAGACAAAAATAATGGAAAATAAAAATTTTTTAGAAGTCTATTTTCTAGGAAAGTGTTTGCCATTGATGCTGCCTTTTCTTGACTCACTGTTTCTTGTGCTGGTTCTAGAAAGTCCCTTCTTTATAAATGTCTGAAAAGTAGAAAGTTTTTTTCTAAAGGAAAAAAGACACTTCTTTATTCCCTGCATTGATCTTAGGAATCCAGTGAGGGAACCTAGCATTCTGAGATTTGCAATCAAATGCACTAAGATGCAGGTTTGCAATATCAGCCTCACAAGTGTTTTTTCTTCCCAGCCTGGGTAAGTGGTCCTCCCACACACGTAAGGGTGGAGCTTGCTTCTGCTGCATGACCCAACCTCAACCTGAGAGTATTTCTTAGGCGATACAGGAAGAGAGAAAGCTGGAAGGAAGAGGACCTGCCATCCTGTCAACTGGGTATTTCCTTTACGTCTATAATTATTACCTTGCATAATCAGCATCATATTTTCACCATGTCTAATTGCCATGTATAAATACACAAAAATACAAATTAAAATACAGTCAAGACCAATGCTATAATTTGTTATCTTTCTCATACCAGATACCACCTACTTCCAATCACTGAGGGGCCCACCATGATAAGAATTTTTGTACCATCTTTGTAATGTACTAGAAAAATGAGGACACAGAATCTGGCTCAGTCACTCTATGTGTATAGGTGTAACTCTGACCTCCTCTTCATCTGCTTACTTTCTTCATTTGAGCAGTGTCATTCCTCAGCCCACCCTGGTAGCATTTCTTCTGACAACGCAGAACTGTTTCTTTCTTCCTTACTTTTTTTTTTTTTGAGAAAACCTCTTTGCTCCAAGTCATTTGGCCAGAGCCAAAAGAAAATCACCCTGAAACACATTGCAGAGTTTCCTGTCCTTTGAAGCTTAAACAGCCGAAATTACTTAGCTCCAAAGGCCAAAGATTAACCCTTAACCGTGTCAGAATCCTCCAGTACACCCTGAACCTGTTTCTAAAAGACGTGTCTCAGTTTTTTCCCTCCCATTTTAATGCATTTAAACAGAATAGGTTTCGCACAGTGCTGGCTGGCTCTTTCACAAGCATTCCTTTTGAGTAATAGGAGAAATACACCACCCCTCTTTGTAGGTTTTTTAAATAGTCACCTTGACACTCCTGCCTGATGGTAATCTGTTACACATTTGTGTAGCAGAATTCAGGACAGACTTGGCTGTTTAGAAACCACTCAAATTTTCTTCCATCCCTGAGAGTTTAAGTCTGTCAAAAATACTACAATTTTAGTCACAAGGAGGAAAAAGCAGACAGGCGTCATGTGCGCCTCCCACAGTCTCTGGCTCAAAACCCACTCAGGTCCTGAAATAATCTTCTCCCACATGATCTCACAGATTTGTACAAATGTGAAGCAAGCTACACCAAGTTGTTAGAAAACTAAGAGTGGAATCCAGAACATCATGGTGCCTTTTATTCAAAATTCTGATATTTACCCAAAGAAGCACATCACAGTGTAGTTATGAAACAATTTGCAATTATCTGAGCTTCAGTTCACTGTCCCTCCTATTTTTCCAATTCTTTCCCTCATTCTACTCTTAATTCGAGGATTTAAAAAGAAGCCCTAAGGAGCCAGCCCTGATGGCCTAGTGGTTAAAGTTTGGCACACTCTGCTTTGGCAGCCAAGGGTTCATTTCCCGGGCCTGAAACCATACCACTTATCTATCAGTAGCCATGCTGTGTTGGCAGCTCACATAGAAGAACCAGAAGAAGTTACAACCATACACAGCTATGTACTGGGGTTTTAGGGGAGAAGGAGGAATACTGGCAACAGATGTTAGCTTAGAGCAAATCTTCTCCTGCCAAAAAAATAAAATAAAATAAAAAGAAGCCCTAAGGACATAAGAGTAAATATCAACAAACGTGGTATATACTTAATTTAGTCTTGAAAAAAAGCAGCAAATATTTTATAGTTCCAGCCATTATCCCCATAAGGGAGAAAGAGATTAAAATACATGAATTCCAAATTATATATGACTCAAAGCATGAATGATTTTCACCCTAGACAAATAGGCCATGTAAGAGGTAATGTGACGTGCAGAAGGCTGGTAGTTCAATCTGGGAATGAGGAGTAGGCATGTAAGAGTAGCCTGAAAGCTGAACCTGAAGATCTAGGACTATAGCAGGCTAGGTGAGTGGGGGTTGTCTAAGAGGGTCAAATGTTGGCAGATAAAACAGAATGAGAGATTTCAGAAATGAACATACACAGTGTGGATACAGATTTATATAGATAAAATCCAAGAAACCATTCCTTTCTGGTTCTGCAAGTAGATGAGACGATGGGGAGGAGAGTAGGAGTTAAAGTTTTGGTGACAATAGATTTATTATTCAAACCTAGCACTTTGAAGAGTAAAGAGGACTTTTTAATAATATTTCAGGATGTGGGATATGGTGACTAGAATTGTGTCCCCCAAAAAGATGCGTTCAAGTCTTAATCCCCAGTAACAAATATGACCTTATTTGTAAATAGAGTTGTAATCAAGCTAAGATGAGGTCATCCTGGGTTAGGATGGGTCTTCAACCCAATCACTGGTGTCCTTATAAGAAGAGGGAAGAGGTGCCAGCCCTGTGGCCGAGCGGTTAAGTTTGCACGCTCAGCTTCAGTGGCCCAGGGTTTCTCTGGTTTGGGTCCTGGGCGGGGACATGACACTGCTCATCAAGCCATGCTGAGGCAGCATCCCACATAGCACAACCAAAGGCACCCACAACTAGATTATACAACTATGTACTAGGGGGCTTTGAGGAGAAGAAGAAGAAAAAAAGATTGGCAACAGTTGTTAGCTCCAGGGCCAATCTTTAAAAAAAAGAAGAGGGAAGAGACAGAGAGACACACAGAGGAAAATACCATGTGAAGATGGGGGCAGAGATTGCAATGGTGTGTCTACAAATGACAAGGATTGCTGGCAACCACTAGAAACTAGAAGAGAGGCAACAAATGGATTTTCCCTTAGGAGTTTCAAAAGGAACCAGCCTTACTGACACCTAGATTCTAGACTTCAAACCTCCAGAACTGTAAGAAAATAAATGTCTATTGTTTTAAGCCACTTCATTTGGAGTTTTTGGAAACTAACACAGGAAGTCAATAGGCGTAGACCAGATGGATGCTATCCAAACCGGGACATGGCCACTCAAGTCAAAGATGGCTTCAATGTTTCAGGTCTGAGTGACCAAGATGGCACAAAATTAGCTGTGTTATGGAACAGAGTAGAATCTCAGCTTGTGCAGGAAGATGCTGAGTTTGGTTTTGAACACTGGGGACTGAGTCACTAAAGGACATTCACCTAATTAAAGACGCAGGTAAGTTTTATGCAAGCCAGCCCTGCAGGGGAAAGGCCAGCACTTTAGGCTTTGTCACACAGGACTACGTTGCTAATCGTGGCTTGGTAGAGAACTCTTACTTTTGAAAGCATTTTCACATCAATTATCCCCAATTAATTTTACCAGCAACCTTGGGAGGTATAATCATCTTCAATTTATAGATAAGTGAGGTTTTGAGAGGCTTAGAAACTTGTCCATAGTTATATAAAGAGCGAAGTTATCAGCAGAGCAAGCAGAGGAGCCCAGGACATTTCCTTCCTAATCAATTTTAATGTTTGCTATTGTCTTGCTGCCCCTTTAAATGTTCACATTCAGGATAATGTAAATTTTTGCTGAATTGGCCAATGAGCAGTGCAAAAGAATGGATAACATTAAATCCTTGAAGAACAAGAAAGATAATTATCACTAAATTGAAGTACTCTAATATAAGAAAATGTGAGTCTTTCTATTAAATTATCATAGTTTCTCTGAGAAACAACTTTAAAAGGGCCGTGAATGATACAACCAGGAATTGAAGGAAAGGCCTACATATGGAGAAGCTTGACCGGGGACTTTATATATGACAAAGACGATGGTGTAAACACAACTGTGGGTGAGTGAGGCAGAGAGGGTCCAGGCTGGATGGTGTTGGTATTGGGAAGCAAAGTGGAGGATCTATGAAAGAAACTATAAAATTATAAAAGTGCTAACTCTCTTAGAATAAATGAAATGAAAACCACTACATAGAGAAACAAGCATGATTTAATAAATTTCCTCCAGTTTACGTGAACTCACTGAATTCTACATGAAGATCTTCTCATTTTATTTTTAATTCAATTCAATGACTGAAATTCAAGTTTTAATTTACAGTCGTGTGCTGCATAATGATGTTCTGGTCAACAATTGACCACATATATGACAGTGGTCCCATAAGATTAGTACCATACAGCCTAGATGTGTCGTATGCTGTAAGTACACTCTACATGTTCACACAACAACGAAATTGCCTAACGAGGTATTTCTCAGAACATTTCTCACTCGTTATTTCAAAGTAATTCAAAATATTGTTAATCATGACTTCTAGGCATTATGAGGACCCAAATGAGAGGTATAAGACTGGGTACCTACCCCCAGAGCTTGATTTTACTGTGCAATCAAGACATATATGTCAGCCAAGTCCTTCCACCCAAGACGATGATGTGGCTTGCCAAGATCATAGACTTGATAACAGAGATTTCATCAGAAAAACCTCCCCACTGGTTTCCCAGCACAGGTAGTTTAGAAGACAAGGAGGAAAAACAGCCTCTGTAGGTCCTACTGAAAAGAATCATTTTCCGTGTGACCTGAGATATATTAATGAAGATGAATGGCTCACATCAGACGAACAATTTTATGTCATCAGATTACGTCTATTAAATTACATTTCATGCTTCCTAATTTTTGAATTAAAGAGGTCTGTTGGAATAGCAATGACACACTCATACTGGTTCTGATTCGTGCTTCAACACCCATTTTATTAGAGCAATAATTCATGAGGCTGAACTAATTGCTCATTAATTAATGCTTAACAGTCTTTTTGAGATGGAGCAAGCAAGGTGTTCTACGAGTAACCTTAATGTGGTCTGTGGAACATGCACCTCAGGCAGACCCCTGCTTGGACACTTCTTTCAAATCAATTCAGCATTTGCTGTGTATTTATTCAGTCATGTCTGTGCTTATCTATGGCCCTTCCCCCTTAACTGCCTGCCCATTATCAGGTATTTAGTGGAGAATTGCAGAGCAATGAATTCCAAGAAAAGGGGATTAGTAGTCATGAATATACCTCTTCCTTTTCTGAGGTCCAGAGAGAGTAGGGGAAAAACACCAGAGAAGCAGGTAGAGGTCGTGAAACAAAGGATGAAAAAAGGATCAAAAAAGCTAGAAAATAAGAAAGAAAAGCAAAGATAGTGATGAAAAAGAAATTTGGGCAAGATTGAGTAGTGTTTACTCATCCCTATGTGTATAGGACCCTGGTACGCTAGGGCCAGGAGCGGATTCCCATGGGTCTGGAGATGGAGGAAGCGAAGGTGCAAACCTTGGGGTTTGTATCACCGGTAGTAACAGGGGCTACAATGAGCGAGTAGGTGAGGACAGGTACCAGCGAGAGAACCCTGGCTCTATTACTGTTGAGCTATTCACAGGCTGAGAAATATGTTTCTAGCAAGGCTGAGAGGTTCCGTGACAGTATTTACTAAGATTTTCTAGTGGAAGCCAATGTGAGGAGTTGGACACAAAAGGATCCCTTTCATCCGTGGTTTTCAAACCATCTCCTGCTGAGCAGAGGTGCCTCAGGGTCCACTGTCTGGGAGGGCGAGGGAGAGAAGAGAAGAGTGACGCTCCCGCCCCACTCCTTTTCCTGCACCTGCTTCAACCCGGCAGCCTGCTCCCTTCCCGTCTGTGGGCTCCGCGTCAGGCTCTGGGCTGCTCAGAAATAAAGATTGAAAAACACTTCTTTTACCTTTAGAGAAGTGCACCTTTCACATACATGGTGTTGCTATTTGTTAATAGTATTTGTATTATTGATCTTTACGACCACCATCTGAAGCAGTCTAGACAATTTGAATGAATAAAGATGTGATAAGGGCAACACAAAGGCGTAAGCTCCCAACCCAGAATTTTTCCCATTCTACCAGGCTTCCTGAGTCTTTTTAAAAATGCTTTCGTTATTTTGGGGTAGTAGAAGGGTGAAAGCAGAGCTTTTATTTAATTGAAGTATATATTATGCACATTGAAATGTACAGATGTTACGTGTACACTTTGATAAGTTTTGAAAAGTATGAACACGTCTGGAACCATTACCCTGAGAAGTAAATGACAAGCAATAGGATATATTGGGATATATGAGGAAGCCATTTGGTGTAAAACTAATTCGGCCTGACCTTGTTTTTCCAAATGGGTCTGAGGTGGCCAATGAGCATGCGTTGTTAGCTTTAAGTATTTACTTTGTCCCAAAGACAAGAACAATGCCCTTACGCATCTGTCCCAAGGCTAGGGATTGATTGCTGACCTGCTGTGACCACCCAGCTGCTAACTGCTGTGTTCATCAATAGCTGTATGAATTGCTGTACCAGCTAGGCAATCACGTGAGGATTGTAAAAGGGGCGTTCCAATGTCACACGTGCTCTTTGACGGTGTATAGCCACTCTGTACTCCCCGACTTCGGTGGAGTGCTCCATTCCTTTGTGAAACAACTTTTCTTGGTTATATGGTCCTCTGATCTGGCTCATAATAAACTCACCCCAATTCTGATTTATAGATCGGTTATGGATTATTTGCGTAGACAACTCAAATCAAGATATGAGCATTTCCATTCCCCCTGGAAGTTTTCTCAAGAACATTTCTAGTCAGTGACCCACAGAGCCAACCATTGTTCTGATTTGTATCATTATAAGTCAGTTTAGTCCGTTCTTGACCTTCACAAAGTCAGAATCATATACCATGTACCGCTAGGGCTGACTGCTTTCATTCAACCTGTTTTGGCAATTCGTCCATGTTGTAACTTACATGCATAGTTCATTTTCCATTTATGAATATACCAGTTTGTTTACACATTTACCTGTTGATGAACATTTGGGTTGTTTCTAGTTTAGGGACACTATGAATAAAGCTGCTAAGAACACACTTGTGTTCTTGTGTGTGTGTGTGTGTGTGTACATGTATTTTTATTTCTCTTAGGAATCTAATTTCTGGTTCGTACGATAACTATATGTTTATTTCATAAGAAATTGCCAACTAGCTTTCCAAGATGGCTGTAGATTTTGACAATCTCACCAGAGAATTGAATGAGAGTTCCAATTGTTTTGTATCCTTGCCAAAACTTGGTATTAACAGTGTTTTAAAAAATTTTAGCCATTACTAGGTGTAGAGGTATTTCAATGAGGTTTTAATTTCTATGCTTATGGCCATTCTTATATCTTCTTTACACTTCTTGTAAATGTCTAATTAAGTGTTTGACCATTTTTATTAGGCTGTTGTCTTTTTTATTATTGATTGTAGATAATTTATGACAAATCCTTTATCTTTTCCCACGATGTATGGTTTGCCTCCACACTTTCTTAATGATTGTTGAGAAGTTTGAATTTTTGATTAAGTTTAATTTATTTTTGTTCTTTTACACTTAGCGTCTTTAAAAAAAATGGCTACCCCTTGGTAGGAAAATATTCTCCTATTTTTTCCATCTGGAAGCTTTATAATTTTAGCTTTTATATTTAGGTCTTAACCTCAAGTTAATTTAAGATATGGTGTAAAGTAAGGGTCAAAGTATTTTTCTATGGATATTAAAGGGTTCTGAACTCAATTACAATGTGTGTGTGTGTGTGTATGTGTGTATGTGTGTTGGGGAGAGGTTGTCCCACACCAACCAACAAGCAATTCTCTGACACCAGCCGGGTGTCTTACCATGAAGATCAATTCTGACACTGTTTACCTGGAGACGGCATCGTATTCCACAGGTTAAGGGCCCAGTCCCACAAGACTGCCCGCCACTTCAAGTGACAATCACAGGTCCAGATTGTCACCTGTGCTTCTGACTGACTGGCCATAGATTGAAGGTTCCATTGACCCCCTCCTTGGGTGGATTAATTTACCATAGCAGCTCACAGAACTTAGAGAAACATTTTACTTACTACATCACCAGTTTATTATGAAAATATATAACTGAAGACCAGCCAGTTGGAAGAGATACATAAGGCAAGGTATGGGGAAAGGGCATGGAACTTCCATGTTCTCTTCAGGAGCACCACTCTCCCCAAATCTCCACATGTTCACCAACCCAGAAGCTCTCCAAACTCCCTCCTTTTGGGTTTTTATGGAGGCTTCATTATTATGTAGGTATGATTGATTAAATCATTGTTCATTGGTGATTGACTCAACCTCTAGCCTCTCTCTACTTCCCCGAAAGAATGAGACTGAAAGTTCTGACCTTCTGCTCATAGTTGGTTCCCCTGGCAACCAGCCCCCATCCTTAGAGACTTTCCAAAAGTCATTCATTGACTTAAGTCCAGTTGTGGTGGAAAGGGACTTGTTATGAATAACAAGACACCTGTTTCATCTTTACGGCTCTGAGAACAATAGACCAAATATTATAACAAAAGATGTTCCTATTGCTCTTATCACTCAGGAAATTCCAAGGATTTGGGGAGCTGTGAGTCAGGATCCATTGATGTAGACCAAATATATATGAGAAATATGTATATATTATGAGAAATATATCTGGCTATTCAGATGAATGAGCATATATATATTTCTTCTAAATCACAATCTGGCAGATAACCAGTTATTCCATCACCTTTTGTTGAAAAGAGTTTTTGTTCTTTATTGAATCTCACTGAGTCCTTTTTTCAGAATCATTTCACTCTTGTAGGGGAGGAAGACAATTCTTCTACCCTTTAGGTCCTTCTGGCTTGTCTAAGAATTAAATTGACATGAGATAAAATAACAGGAGAAAATCCAACAAAGTTTAATTACATGTATACATGAGAGAAACCCAGAAAAGCTGGCCGAAGCTGTCACCTTAAATACCATCTTCAGCTAAAGACAAAGGAGGCTGGTGGGGGCAGTGGTTTGGGACTTCAAAGGGAAGGAAGGCAATTTACATGGAGATTGAAATGCAAATGTTTGTTAAACAAGTTTTTAGTGGGCCATCTACAGACAATGTGACCTGAGAGACAGAACTTTGTTAAAAATGGCTTTGTTGATGCCTTTCTATCACACCTATTTTACGTTATACTGTAGTTATCTTATGGCATTGTTAGCACCGCTGAATTAGCTGAGATGGACATAGCCAACAGTTAGCATAAGGGAAGACACCTGATAGAAGGAAGCCACATTGGGACTATAAATGACCCTGACTTACCAGAACCCCCTCCCGTCTTATTCTCACAATGTGCTTTGCAGAAACACTTAGAACTGCATGTAGTCAAGCCAATAAGTAGCCAGTCAGTAATTGGTAGAAAGAATGACTTGTTAGTAGAAGATTTAAGTCCTCTGTCTGCTCCTTCTCTCTCTGATAAGAAAATAACTAATGCTTTCTTAGGTTCCTTAGGAATGTCATGTTCAGCAGATCCAAAACTTTTGTCCACAGAGAGGCAGCCAAGGGTCTGTGGTCATCCGACTCCTGGCACTCCTGAGCCCTTCCCCTTTGCCTGCTTCTTTAGTTACATTCACGTGTCAATATCGGTTTCTTTGACCTTTAGCTTCATATGTGCATGAAGCTAATGTTGAGATTAGAGCACTAACCTCCCCCCTTGCACAAGGCAAATAGAAGCTACAAATTGTTAAAAGCCCAGGTGGCCTCACCCTGGGCTCACACTGGAGTCTGAACTAATTAGAGGTCCTTAACGTTTATTATAGGGAGACTCATGTCCAGAGGATTTCAAGAAGCTAAAGCTTCCTCGACCCTAACTCCCTGGCTTCCTGGCACCAGAATCCACCAGCCACCGCAGAAGCAGACAACCAAGGATATCTACTTGCAAATTCCCTTATCTCACCATCCCCCTGCCTGCAAGCAGCCTCACAAGGCCAAACACAGGCTGGTGGGAAAGTGCTGACCTACAAGGCCACAGGCTCCCCCTCCCTACAAGCAGCTGCATTCCTTGCAACCTTTAAAAACCCTTGCCTCCCAGGCAAATTCATCTTTCCAGAAGATGAATTTGAGGGCTTACTCTTGTCTCCTGGCTGACTTCACCTGAAATAAACCCGTTTCCTTGCCATAAGCCTGACGTTCCAATTTTTGTGTTGGCCCTTCTTGTATGGTGGGTAAAAGAACCTGTGTTTGTATGCGGTAGCAGTATTAGCTCCTTCCTGGAATAGGCCTTCTATCTTAAATTCTTTTAGGCAACTGGGGGAAGGGCAAAGTTGCTTTCAGAGTCCTTTGTCCTTAAAAATAATCAGAACAAGGAGACACATTTTGGGGTGGCCAGTTCTGATCCCCCACACTATATATGTGCCACTCTATGCCTAGGCTGTCTATTCTGTTCCATTTATCTACATGCCAATCATTACATCAGTACCTCACTATCTCAATTGCTGTAGCTTTATAGTAAGTCTTGATATCAAGTAGTGTAAGTCCTCCAGTTTTTTTCTCTTTTCCAAAATTGCAAGATTTTTTATTTTGTTGTCTGTCTCCCAGAAGGAGGGAGGGGTCAGCTGGCACAATGTCCTTTCCCACTGTCTATAGTCTGCCCTAACACCATTTCCTACAGCTCCAGGTCCGTTCCTTCCCCAAAACAGAGTCCTCTGTAAGAACCTCCTTCTCATCCTTTATACTTCAACTTAAATGACATCTTGCCAAAGAGCCCTTACTTGACAAGTCTATCTAAGTAATGGCCTCCCCCACCCTGATACACTGTAACATACCACCTGGGCAATTTCCACCCATAATTATCATTTTCATTTAGTTGGTTATTTGTTGTCTGCATCTCCCACTGAAATTTAAGCTCCTCGCAAGCAAGGAGCTTGATTGTCTGCTTTACTAATACATCTTGGAAACCTAGCAGAGAGCTGGCTGCCTAAACAGATGTCTAGCAGATGAACAAATAAACCTCTTTCAAACTACATGTCCTACTCAGAGGAGGAATCCCAGATGCTCCCTTTGCTCCATAAAGAGGACAGCAGCAAGGGATGAGGACACACTGCTTAACCCCTGGCCACGTGGTTGATAATCCTCAAGGATGAAGAGTGTAGATGAAGCCACATCTTTCCTCTGAAGATTCACAGGTCTCAGATCAAGAACAAGAACAAGGTTGGAGACGGGGCCTGCTCCGAGTTTAGGGCAAGAGGGAGGCATGTTGGCTAGGTCATGAAAGGCCTTGAAAGTCGAGATATCAGAGGATTTTGAATCTGGGACTCATAGAATTAAATCTGGGTTCCAGGAGCCAACTGTAGCATGTCGAGAATGAAGGCAGTATGCCAGTAAGAAACCGAGAATAAAAGGCAAGTGATGGTGGTGGAGCTGAACTGGGGAGTTACCAGGGATGTGGAATCAAAGGGAAATCATCAACTGAACCTGTGAGCACTACCACGTGGGGGCCAAGAGACCAGAGCAGGGTTAAAGGTGATGCTGCAGGGTTAACTCTGAAATGAAAGATAGAAGACCCAAACTCTCCTAATCGAACCGCCCTCTGGATTTCCAGCAGAATCCGCAAGCACAGCCTGTCAGAAAGTCAAGGCTGCCTTTTCCTGACCACCGCCAGCTTCCTCGCTGTTAGAAGTCTCACAAGGTCTGACTGAAATCCACATCCTGTAACACAAAAGGAACCAATAGCTTCCTTTAAACTCAGGTGTTTTTCACTAGAGCCTACTTTGCTTCTATCATTCTTAGGAAAAGAAAAAACCTCAATGGTTTCTAGCGCTTTATTCCTTTGTCTTGACCCTTCTTGGGTTTTCTTGGGGAAAAAGCTCAGGATAAAATGGGGTTTGTGTTGAGCACCTGTTCCTCTGCAAAGCCAGAGCCAAGGCTCTCTGCTTTGGCAGCAGCTTTTGGATCCCCCTTAAAGAGCATTTGGATAATAAAAGCAGTTGGATAATAAAAGAAAAGGTCATTACCCTCCACACACACCCACTGCCAGCTGCATCGAGAAAGCAAACATGGATTCTGAGGCGCAGTGAGCGAAGGAATCCCCCGTCCCAGCTGCAAGCCGCCAACACCTCAAATGTCACCGCCTTCGGGCTGTATTCTGCGGCTTCTCTGGGGGGAGTAGTTCGTTCTCAAACCGTGCAGAAGAGGCTCATATTCAGGTTGGGTTTTTAGTGCTGCCTATGGGACTGACGTTGTGAGACTCTAGCAGGAGGGGCCATCTTTCTGAGTATAGATGGGGCCGTGCAGGATGTTCAGAAGCCTGACGGCAGGTCTGGCATCAGTGGGCACAGAAGGGCTGGAGCACAGGGTCTCCACACCAAGGATGCCCAAAAAGAAGAAGCGTGAGGGCAAAAGTTGACTCCACACTTTCAAACCTCGTCAGCCTCCCGCGGTACCCGGCAACCTTGAGTGTTCTCCAACTCACACGAAAGGACTTTGCTTCTTTAAAGGGAGGTAAAATAAAGGTTCAGGGACGGAATGTCTCGAAGAAATGAAAACAAATTCTGGACATGCAAAATAATGCACTGGAGGACAAGGAGGAGGTGTCCTGGGTCTTTCTCCAAGTTCTACCATTGGTTAGCTGTGTGACCTTGAGAAACCCACATAACCTCTCTGGTCTGTTGTTTCCTCAGCTGTAAAATGTGAGAATCTGTGTAGATGACCTATATCATCCCTTTTAGTCACAACATTCTGAAAAGACAAAACTTATTCTGTCACCCCTGCCAAGCTAACATCTAGTCTCCACATGAATGTGTCCAGTGACAGAGAGCTTGCTCTCTGTTAAAATGTCTCCGTTTGAGTGCTGGAACTTTCTTCCTTGCATCTCTTTCTCCCATGCTCTTGCGATGTAAAAGTAAACATTTTCTGAAGGGGCCATATTTCCAGGATCAGCACGAATGTGCTGGAGTTCTAGAAGCACGTCACTTTGGTAAGAGCTATCCAGCCTTTATTTACCTGCTGCCAATTCTCTTGGAATTTTCCTAGCTCAAATGTCAAAATATCCATGCAAATTAAGCCAAAAAAGAAGAGAAAACAAAGCAAAAAACAATGTTTTCTTACTTTTCCTACCTTAACAGTGATGGTTTTTAAGGACACCATTGATCACAGAATCAAAAAACGTTAGAGCTGGAAACTCCTGCTGGAGTTTCATCAGTTCTCCTTTGAGCCAGTGAAGGAACCAAAGACCAGAGAGGGGATGTGATTTATCCGAGGTCACACAGCTGAGATTAAGCCCGTGTTTCTGGATTCCTAGCTCTCAACTGACAATCTCTCGGGTGCTTTCCGGAGGGTGCAACATGGAATACCAGACTCCTCAGGATATCAGGAGGTGTTTCTTGGGGGCGGAGGCAGGGAGGATGGAGAGATAAGATCTGTGTTCAAGTATTGTTTTATGCAAGTTTAAATTCTTTTGTTTTGGTTTATAGTAAGGCTTCTCTGAAGCTTAGCGATGCTATACTGTTGGAGCCCAGACAGTAAACCAGCAACCACCACAGAATTCTGGCAGAAAAGGACTGACTGTGGGGGACTGGGAACTTAGCATGCAACTGAAAGGGCTGGAGCTGCAAAGACCAGGGGAAGAAGCCGTTGGATCCAAGCATCACCGTCACCAGACTTCGGAAGTTGTAGGAGATACTGCTGCTGTCTCCAGCCCTGAGGCCAATGTTCAGGGAATATCTGGAAAGAACTACAAAACCTCACATCCACCGAGCTCAGGGGCTCCTGCCCCTTGCTGGAGAAACAACAGCACATCTTCTCTCCTTTATGCCTTTTGTTGCTCGGATAAGTGCCTCCCCATGCCAGCATCTAATCAGGGCCCTGTCACCAGAGAATCTTAGTAATGTAGTTATCAGGCTTCTAGTCCCTATAATTTTGCAAAGGTCACAGATAGAAGTGAAATATGTTGTTGTTGTTGTTGTTTATGAACATGCTGTCTGGACTCAGTTTCAAGGCCCTGGTTAGAGGCCACTCAGTTCCCTTGATTAAGTCCACACTCCAACCACTTCCCTTATCAGGCTCTCATACTCCTGACCATTATGCATTGGCCCAAATGGCCTGGGGTCAGGTACCAGACAGTCAGGGACAGCCCCTGTGCTCGAGCCCACAAAATTATTCAAATTAGCCAGTTCACAGGAGCCTGTGAAACCCAGCTAACTCCACTCTGCTTACCGTACATCAGCTGCCCCCCCACATCTCTAGTTTGCTGTTATCCTGTCCCCAGGGCAACTGCCTGCGTGGCAGCCTTCTCTCCTTCGGAGCTGTAAGTAACAAGGAGTTCTGCCTTTTATCTAGTTGACTGTCTCTGTGTTGTGGTCTGCCATCAGATAATCTTTAAATCTTATCAAATGGGGGTAGGAATGGGGCTGAGTTATCAAAACCAGTGTGGTGCATTCCTAATGTGCATTGAAAATATCCACTAGGGCTATGGTAGGGAGTATTTCCTAAGCTTTTATGACCATGTATCCTTATTTTTAAGGCAAGACTTACTGATACACTTCAAAAGGTATCAAGTTTCACTGGAACCCATTGTGGGCATCACTGTTTTGAATGATCATTTCAAGTGTTCATGCACTTTGAAGGTCCCGTGACCCAGAAGGAGGCAAGAGTGGTGACGGTGGCCTGAGCTATGTGGTCAGCGTGTTCATGACCCCAGTTACTCTGCAGATCAACTTGTACGTAGAGACGTAGCCTGGGCAGCTCCAGCTGGCTGATTTGCGAGTGACTTCATGAACCCATATTTCTGCCATTTGCAAAGCCATCCTCCGCCTCTTTCCTAACCAAATCCTAGTCAATCGTCAAGGCCCAACGGAAGTCCCTGTTCTTCAACAGGAAGTTCAACTTTCACTCATTTCTTCCTTCTCTGAAATCTTGACATACTGTCAGCACTTGTCACAAATCTGCCTGTGACATCTCTTGTACTACTTCCCTGCTCTATTTAGCAGCTCTTATTGTCATTCTCTTATCCCCAACTGCATTGTCATCTTCTCAAAGGCACAGATTGGACGTTATCTTGCTGAGGGCCTCCCCAAACATTTAGAACAATACTTAGCACATAATGGGTACACAGATCTTTGTAGACAGGATAAATTAATTCATTAGCCACTTCAGTTTCTAGGACAAGTTTTTTATTTTTTTCCCCAGAATTTTAGTTGAAGCAGGACCTAGTTTGCATATGGATATATTTGTCGTACAGATGAGAGTAAAAATGCAGTTCCATAAAAGCGACTGTTATCAAGTGGTAGGAATGAATTTCCTTCGTAACATCTCTTAGCTACTCTGGTGTTCTTAAACCGTGAAGAGCAACGTGACACTTATGAAGTCCCAGATGACTTTCTTGCTTCCAAGAATTATTTCAGGCTTGGATTCCTAGCAATTCAGAAGCAATTTCTATTTCTGCCATGTTCATACTTTGCATCTTTATAGCCTTTTAACTTTTTTTTTTTACATCTACGCTCTGTTTATCTTGCGACAACGATCCTATGGTTTGGATTCAGCTGACACGACACCACTGTCCTCACTAATGCACTGAGCAACTGAGGCAGACAGATGCCATCTAGTTGGTGGCAAAATTGGGGCTTGAACTCAAATCTCTTGCCTCCCAATCCATCGCTCTTTCTAATGTGTTCTAAAGTAGAGAGGAGCATATCAATATGAATGTGTACGTCTATGTGTTTATTTAATCAGATGAAAGAAGGAATTCAAATTAGAAAATATTCAACTTTTTTAAATCTCATAGTGGGGTTTCCAGGAGAAAGAGAACCATACATCCAATCCCCAAACTGATTTTTATCTCAACCAAAAAACGTGCCTGCCTGCTTTTCCTCTGAAATCATCTTTAGGGATCTTAGAGGTTCATACTGTGTTACTCTGCACAGACTGCCATAACAAGATACCATAGACTGGAGGACTTAACAGAAATGTATTTTCTTACAGTTCTGGAAGCTAGAAGTCCAAGTTCAAAGTGCCAGCATGGTCGATCTCCGGTGAGAGCTCTCTTCTGGTTTATAGACAGCTGCCTCTGACTGCATCCTCACCTGGTAGAAAGAGAGAGAGAGCAAGCCCTTTGGTGTATCTTCTTATAAGGTCGCTAACCCCATCGTGAGGGCCCCACCCTCATGACCTTGTCTAGACCTAATCACCTCCCAAAGGCCCCATCACTAACACCATCACATTGTGGGTTGGAGTTTCAAGGTATGAATTTTGAGGGGACACAGTTCAGTCCATAGCACACACAGAATCCTATTTTTAGAAGTGTATGTATACCTATAAGCTGTGTGCAGTTGGCTGCTGCAGGTAAAAGAATTCTGCAGATAGTTGTTTGTTTTTTTTTTTTTAAAGATTTTTAAAATTTTTTTCCTTTTTCTCCCCAAAGTCCCCCTGGTACATAGTTGTATATCCTTCATTGTGGGTCCTTCCAGTTGTGGCATGTGGAACACTGCCTCAGCGTGGTTTGATGAGCAGTGCCATGTCCGCGCCCAGGATTCGAACCAACGAAACACTGGGCAGCCTGCAGCAGAGCGCATGAACTTAACCACTCGGCCATGGGGCCAGCCCCTCTGGAGATAGTTTTAATCCAGCCTCCATTTGCCAAAATCCCTCTTCAAGTCCATCCTTCTTATGGTCACCAGAGTGTGACACTCTAATTACGTTATGCTGTCATCTACCCTCCAGCAGGAAGCCAAGGCCCAGTCCTGTCGTTCAGGAAACTTCCTCACGTTTCTCTCCCCAGCTCCATCCACCACTTCCAACCTTGAACTGTGCTTTATACCAAAATATAGTCAATTCTTGCTATTCTCTGTAGTTGTACACTATAAAGTCACCATGGACAATGAATTGAGAATATTGAACCATTGCTCGTAGCAGAAATACAAGATTTAGCTCTTGTGAGCTTCAGGTCACATTTTCGTCAACAGATCAATACATAACCTTGTTTTATGTGACTTTCTGTTCAAAAACACCTGTTTAATATGTATTGTTGATTCATTCACGTGGGACTCATGGCCAACAGTGCTCTAACTCGTGCCTGAATGAGCTTCTCCAGTACACGCTTCCTCCCTAAGGCGCGTCCCAGCCTTCTTGCACTTAGACCAGACTGCACTTTAATGCTGTGTTGAGGGCCATTTGAAACAGCTAAATCACCAACGAAAGGCACAAAAATGTGGAAAATGTGGCATAGGACACAGACCGTGGACAGGATGCTCGCTTACAGGATGAGAGCTGGCACAATAAGCAGGGCATTGCCTTGTTCCCCTCACCTGGGAACCGGCAGGTTGAGTGCCTCACATTTCTTTCCACTCTGCGCATGTCTGTAAAAGACCACAAAAATGCCATGAGAATCGACCCTGAGGTAGCAAATAGATTTCAGCGAGTAAGTGAATTTGCCAGTATAGGATGCATGGATGAGCGGGCTCCCTGTCCTTGCAGCTCCCTGCTCTCTGGCTCCTAGCCCCCTGTCCTCGTGACTGTCTGCACCCACGGTGGGGGGAACACTGAAGGTGGGGACTACACTCTGCCGATCCCCTGAGAGCAGGCACTCCTTAAACACCTGTTGAATTGAATCAAACTTCATACGTCTTATCCCCTCGTGGTACGGCAGCCAGGAATCACTGGAACCAGCTTGGCTGTAACACTTGGTGTCCCTTTGGGCACGCACAGCAAGGCCCTTACCTGGGATCTGGAGCTCTTGGATCAGGTCTGACAACTGAATCCCTGAGACGGTCTCCGGCCACCTTGTTTCTCAGTGTACTCATGAGGGAGAGGTCGAGGAGCTGGCTGTTTGCCTGGTTCCGTGCAGGGAGCCTGTGGGCTCCTCAGAGGCAGCCGTCCCAGCTAGTTGCCACTGTTTTTTAAAATACTCTTGCAAGAACATTATTTCTTTAGGTTAAGCATTTCCATTCAACAATGACAAATGAGAGAAGAGCTAACGTTTTTAAGGGTCTAGTATATGTGGGCACTTTGCATGCGTTACCTCCTCTAATCCATCCAACAGCCCCATAAAGTGGACGGAAATATTCCTTTTAGAGATGAGTATACCAAGTCAGTGAAATAAGAGATGCGCTAAAAGACAGCAAGCGGTCCAGCTGACATTCGTAGCCAGATATGTTAGATCCTAAATATCTGATTATTTTTGTTACCTTATGCCAGCTTTTAAAACACATTTAAGATAAAAATGCTTCTGGACAAGAAGTCATATAGCCACTGTCAGTCACAAATTATTTCTTTTATTCATTCAACAAATATCGGTAGAGAATTTGCAATGCGCAAAGCACTGTGCTGGGGACAAGGAGGAATACAAAGTTGAATCGGGCATGGCTCCTACCCCCATGGGAGAACAGGCATATAAATAACTGGGATGTGAGGTAGACATTATAGGTGCCACAAAAAATGGAATATGAGAGAGGGCTATCTTCTCAGCTGGGAGAGCAAAGAAGGCTCCATGGAGAAGGGGACCTGTGTGTGCCTGAGGGGCCGTGATTGGGGGAAGAATGGTGCCACTGTGGGACAGCACAGGCGCAGGCCAAGGGAGGAGAAAGTGTGGGTTAAAAACTGGTGACAAGGGAGCGGAAGGCAGAAGCATGTGGGACAGTAAAGGCAAGATGAAAATAACCTGGCTGCCAGAGTCAGAGCTTTGCGCTTTACTCGTTAGGCAGCAGCAAGACGCTGAGGCCTCCTGGGGAGGGGTGCATCGTTTGGGGTGGCAGGGGCACTAGTTTGCTGGGGCTGCCACAACAAACTACCACAGGTGGGGACTTACTCAACGGGAATTTATTTTCTCACAGTTCTGGGGGCTGGAAGTCTGAGATCAAGGCGTCAGCAGGGTTGGTTCCTCTGAGGCCTCTCTCTTCCACCTCTAGACAGCTGTCTGTCTTCTCGCTGTGTCTGCACGTGGTCGTCTCTCTATACCTCCTGTGTCCTCTTCTTAGAAGGACCCCAGTCATTCTGGATTAGGGCCCACCCTAATGACCTTATTTTAATTTAATTACCTCTTTAAAGGCCCTATCTCTAAATTCAGTAACCTTCTGAGGTCCTGGGGGTTAGAGCTAAAACTTATGACCCTGTGGGGACACAACTCATCCCATAGCACAGGGTAAGGTGGGTGAGGAGCAGCAGAAAGTGGGCAGGCCAGTGAGGAGGCTTCCTGGCACTCCTGAGCAAGCAGGGGTGGGAAAGGGTGGCAAGGCGGCATACGATGCCCCTTAGTCTGATGGCTTTCTTCTTTGTAAGGCAGAAGGCAGCAACAACGACAGTTCTGTAAAGGGTGCAGTAAGAAAAAAGAAAAGGCAGGCAGAATTAACTTGGCAAATTTTCCTCAACCCGTAGAGACATCCCCAGAACCATCACTTCCCACAGCAAGAGGGTTGCTTCTGATTCCCAGCCCACGCAGGACAAAATGTCTCATTCCTCTGTAGTCTCACAGTGTTTCCATCACATTCTTTCAGGCCTGGAATCTGAGTCACAGCCAGGACATTCCTGCGTGACAGTTCCCATGGACTAATTATTAATGTTCCTGGCACAAAGTCTGGGTGGGCATTTATTTTCATTACCCAGGCCTGGTGACGAATTGAGCTGTGCACAGGATGCATAATTTCTTCGTTTCTCCATAAGTCTGTGCCTTCTGCTGGCATTTTAAGGAATGTATTTTTATGGAGTTTGGCACTATTTAGTAATTTTCCAGGAGGGCACATTGCCCAGGCCAGATGGACAGATTTTTTTTCTGGTTCCAGCTGGTGAAGTCCTGTCTGATAAGATCCTATCGCATCCCACTTGAACGGAGACGCACAATTCGCTTGTGAGGTGGGTGGTGAAAAATGCCTCTATCGGCAGCTCGTTACAGTGGGCTGTGTGGGGGGAAGGCTCCGCCAGGACCTAAAACCTTCCTAAGGCGGGAGATTAGCTAAAGTCAGAGGACTCTGCACTGACACACTCAAGCAATGCCACAGAAGGACATCTTCTTTCTAAGGTGAACCGATGTCGTACCAGGGAATGTAGTGAGACAGGAAATCGAGAAGCCATTCTACCTGAGTAGAGTTACTTGGTGACTGCATTGAGAGCTGTGTGTTTCTCTCTGAATCCATTTGTCTTTGGAAAAAGAAAGAAGCCTGCTACGCTGAAGCGTGATGAAGGGGAAGGAACTTTGGCTTTCTGAAGAGGGCCACTTCAATTTTTCAGTTACACTGCATTATGGGGTCACTTATAATCGATTCTATTCTGCAGTTATTGGACAGAGCCTCCTGGCACACTGAGTCCTTAGCAGGGAGGTGTGAGCACCAAACGAGGGGAACTTGCAAAGGCAGATGTTTCTGTATAAGAATTCTTGGATTCTGTGTAGGGGATCTTCTTTCTCACTTTTTTTGTTAACTTTCTAAAGAGAACTGAGGCCAGACAATACTTTCCCAGAAAAGTACCTTTCCACAGGAAGTGGTAATGATGTCATTGAAGACTAAAAACATCTGGCTTTTTTTAACCTTTTTTTTAATTTTTGGACTTTCTTTTAAATTTATTGAATATTAATAATGTTTTATATCTGCTTCCCAGACTTTCCTCTTGCTGCTCTGGAGTCTAGCCAACATCAGGAGGCAGCAGGTCGTCTTTGAATTACTGCTTCTTCTTGTCTTGCTGCACGTGAGGATCCAATGACAACCCTTTATTCCTTCATTTCTTCCACTGTAAATCCTTGCTTCCCTTTTATCTCTGCAACCCGCCACTGCTAACATAAAACTCTCAAAGCCCAATCAAGTTTTTCCTTCTCGCTACAGCAAATATCTTGGCTTTTATGCAGGAGGTAACACAAAAGTTTCCCAAGAAAGACAGGACTGTTGTTCCCATTTAACAGATACGAAAACTAAGTGACAGAAAGGCTAAGTGACTTGTCCTAGCTATGGCTTTAGAAATCAAGACTTGTATTTTTTTCCAGAAATTCTCTCAGGGTGAAGAAAATAATTTGGACAAGGAAGTTGAACTAACAACCAATCAAACAAAACAAATAAATGTTGGCATGAGCCATACAAGGAAAAAATGAGAAATTGGAGTTCATCAAAAGTTTGAAGTTCTGCTTTGCAAAAGACACTGTTAAGATAATGAAAAGAGAAGCTATAGGCTGGGAGAAAATATTTACCACTCATGTGTCTGACAAAGATCTTCTCTCTAGAATATATGAAGAACTCTCAAAATTCGGTAATAGGGACATAGAAAACCCAACAAATGCACAAAAGATTTGAATAGATGCTTCAGTAGAGAAGATATACAGATGGCACATCAGCACATGAAAGGATGCTTAACAACACCAGTCTAAAACAACGGGAATGAAAACCCAGCATAGTTGGCTGAGTGTTCTGGCGAAGATGAGGAGCAACTCTTATACATTGCTGGTCAGAATGCAAAAAGATACAGATACTCTGGTTCAGCAGCTTTTTATAGAATTCACCATACACTTACCACGTGATCCAGCAATTCTACTCCTAGGTGTGTACCCAAGAGAAATGAAGACATGAGTCCACACAAAAACTAATCTATGGATGTTGGAGTAGCTTTATTCATACCCCCTCAAACTGAAAACAACTTGATGTCCAGTGACTGGTGAGTGGATGAACCATGGTAAATCCTTAAAATGGAATACTTCTCAACAGTAAAAATGCTAAAGTACTGATGGCAACAATGACATGAAAGATTGTCACAAGCATTATGGTGAGAGAAAGAAGTCAAACTCTAAAGGCCACCTATTTTATGATTCCATTTATATGGCATTCTGGGAAAGACAAGACAAAAGCAGAGAGTGGATCATGTTTACCAGGGACTAAGGCTGGGGGTAGGAGGGAATGACTATAGAGGGCACAGGGAACTTTCTGAGGTGATGCAAAATTTCTATATCTTGATGTAGGAATGACTACCTGAGAGTATACATTTGTCAAAACTTCATAGACAGTACATCAAAAAACCCAACTTTGAGCCAACCCTAAGGGTCTAGCAGTTTAAGTTTGGCATACTCTGTTTTGGTGGCCCAGGTTTAGTTCTCAGGCACAGAACCACATCCCTCATCTGTCAGTAGCCATGCTGTGGAGACGCCTCACATAGAAGAACTAGAAAGACCTACAACTGAAATAGACAACTATGTACTGGAGCTTTCAGGAGGAAAACAAAAAAACGAGAAAGATTGACAACAGATGTTAGCTCAGGGAGAATCTTTCCCAGCAAAAACAAAAGACAAACTTTACTTTATATAAATTATATCTTAAGTCTTTTTACATGTTAAATGTAAAGAAGGAATTTGTGACAAATATTCTATTTTACTTTCATTCTTTCTCCATCAAATCCTTCCCAGGGAGGTACTACATGCCAGATGCAGCCCAATAGCTCAGAAATCTAGAGATAAATAATGGGGTCTTTACTCCCAGTGTGGTGGGGGATGTAAAAGGAAATTTGGCTGTTTTGGCACAGTATATTCTTTGTTGTGACAGAGAGAGCACAGAGAAGTGCTAAGGTTGTGGAGGAAGTAGGATGAGAAAGCCCCCTGCTAGGTCTTTACTGGAGCTGAGGCTGGTAGAACAATTAGAAGGTGAGGGGGGAGGGTGTCCAGTGTGAGGAACAGCAGGAGCAAAAACACGAGGGCAGCAAAGCGCCCGGGGGAGTGGACCCGCCCCTCCTCCCTCTGCAGCTGCTGCTGTGCAGATCAAGAGCCAGTGAGAGCTTCACTGACCAGCACTGACCTCTAGAAGAACAGAAGGAAGGCTGGTTCCCTGACCCGCTTCCCTCACAGCACAGACATTTAGAAAATACTCTCTAAATTCTGCCTCACAGTTGAATTCCAGCTGATGAACGTAGAAAGTGGAGAAGATACAATGAAAGCATAAAAATTTCCTTTAGGTGGATGCCACGGTGATAATTGCTGAAGGGAAGAATCTTTGATGGGTGCTAAAATTCACGGGTGAAGGTATGATGAGAAACAGGATATTTGCATAATCTCCACGTATTTCCTCACAACATTTTACCAAAGGGAAAATAGGAACTACAGTGTAGAAACTCTGTAGAACCACCTTATTCAAGTGATCAAAGTGAGCCTCACCAGAAACAAGACAGGTTGATGCCGTGTTACCTAAATGTGCTGCTCTGGAGGAGCACAGCACCACTTCTGTGGTATTCTTGCCAGAAATGCTGTCTTAGTTCAGGCTGCTATAACAAATTGCTATAGACTGAGTGACCTAAACAACAAACACTTATTTCTCAGCGTTCCGGAGGCTGACAAGTCCAAGATCAAGGTACCAGTAGATCCTGTGCACGGTGAGGGTGCACATCTGGGTTTGCAGGTGGCTATCTTCTTGTACCTTCACATGGCAGAGAGCAGAGAGAGAGAGGAAGCAAGTTCTTGTGTCTCTTCTTAGAAGGACACTAATCCCATTCATGACATCATCACCTTCCAAGGGTCCCCTCCTAATCTCATCACAATGGGGGTTAGATTTGCAAAAGTGAATTTGGGGTGGGGAGGGCAAACATTTAGTCCATAACAAATGCATAGCCTTACTCTAATTCTGAGAGAAACGTCAGACAAACTCAAACTGAAGGATATTGCACAAAATAACTGATGAAAAGTTCCAAGGTCATGAAAAAGAGAGAAGAACTGGCATAGATGGGAGGAGACGAAGGAGACACGGCAGCTAATTGCAATGTGGGATCCTGGATTGGATACCGGACTAGGAAACAGACATTAGTGAGGAAATTGGCAAAATTCAAATAAGATCCATAGCTTAGCTAATAGTATTGTATCTATGTTAATTTCTTGATTTTTATAATTACATGAAAGGAAATCAGAATTACGTAAGTTGCCAACACGTGGGGATGCTGGGTGAAGGGAATGTGGGAACTCTCCATACTGTATGTGTCACTTTTTTGTAAATCTAAAATTAATTTTTCAAAAACTTCAAAAAAGTAAAATGTTTCCTAAAACGAAGCAGGATAATGATAGAACTTTATCCATCTGTGCCCAAGGACATTATTTCTACTGTTGGTTATTTTTATTTATTTACATTTTTCCTCAAACTGAATAAAGTACAGTTATGACCTTCTGTAACCGACGACAACAGCATCATCTCAAAGGACAGAAACATGCTTTTCCCTTATTTTTGTGCCTTAAAACATCATAGGCTCGTATGTTTAAATCCCATCGAGTTGATCCCACTTCTCAAGGATCTCAAACTTTAACTGCCTCTGATGTAGAATAATCTAGGCTATGACACAGCATTTAGCATGCCATCAACATCATGAAATTCCCACGAGTCCACGTTCAGTCCTACATGCTGCAGAACGGACAATACCTGTGGTTTGCTTAAAAGTCAGAGATTATCCCTCTCAGGCAGGGATTTTTTTATTGCAGATCAGGGAACTGGGGCTTTGAGTCAGGATTCCACAGAAGAGCTGATAGACTGATGCTACGGTCACCACTGGCTACTACACAGGGCCAGGCTGCCATAAGAATGATAAGCCAGGTTTTCTCACGTGTATCCCCTCTCTCTTTAGCTCTCTCAGACACTGTGGTTTTGTTTTCTGTCTGAAGAACTGAAAGACAAGCAGAAAGAACACGTTTTTCTTGATAACCTTTAGTATATAAAGCTAAGGAGGGTTTGAGGAACTGACTGCAATTGGAGTGTGTAGAATGAATGCTTTCTAACACCACCTGCCAATGGAAGGGACTGCTGGCATTTATACAGGCTGGCATACATTTGCCTTTCTTGACTGCCTCAGTTTCCTAGGGGTCATTAATTCTCCTCCACTCTGTGCGGTCTTAGTGGGACAGCAAACCCAAGTGCTTACACGTGTACAACAATAGTTGATGGTGACCTTGAAGGCTCCTTCTGCTAGATCCTTCCTTCTGCTTTCCTGCTACATCCAAGTGGATAGCTCATGTCCTGATGTTGGCCAACTGATCCCTTCATTCTCAGACTTTGAAACTGGAGATGAGTAAAGCAAAGGGGGAAAAGCTGCCACGTTCCCTCCCTCCAGTGATGTAGGCCCTGCGAGGCTGTGGAGGTGGTCTTGTAGGAGGCACTCTGAGTTACTAGGGTCTCACTTGTTTCAAACCCAGTTCTTCACCATTCTTCATCCTGGGAGCTGGGCCACATCATTCCAGTAAATTCTCTTTTTGAAAAGCTAGCCAGAGTTGCTTTCTGCTGCTTGCCAGCACAGAAACATAGCTGATTCAATTCCTGAAAATTGTACAAGAAGACCCTAGCTGGCTCCCAACTCAAAGAAAGCAATCCTCAATACTGTGTAGTTCCTAAAGCTATGGTAGTCCTCTGAGGTGAGCCAGGCTTTTGGAAATACAGGGTACAGAGTTCAATCTTTTAAGCTTTTTAATCACTGAAATAGCTCCTGAGAAGCGAAAATCTTTGAAACATGTAATCAATTACTAAGTATCTTAAACTAGAATTAAGTAATTTCAGTGTATCATTTGGAAATGGCTGTAATATGAACTTTATACCAGTTTCTATATACGTGCATCATGTTTATTAATATAAACAGTCAGAGTTTATGGGTTTATTTTGAATGCAGGTATAATTTTCCCTCTTGATACTTGAAAAGTAAAGTGTTAATGAGGTATAACCCTAATGACAGAAGCTTCTGAGTGTAAAGTCATTACACAAACTTTTTAGGACTTGTCTTGTTCCTTAAAAGTCAAACATACACCTACCATATGATCCAGGCAGTTCACTCCTAGGTATTTACTCAAGAAAAATAAAAGCGTATGTCCATACAATGACTTGTACACGAAAGTGTGCAGCAGCTTTATTTGTAAAAGCAAAAAACCCACAAAAAACTGGAAATAACCCAAATGTTCATCAACAGGTCACTGGACAAAGCAATTGTGGTGTATCCATACAGTAACATACCACTCGGCAGTAAAAAAGATACATGCAACAACGTGGGTAAATCTCACAATAATTATGTTGTATGAAAGAAGCCAAACAAAAGAAGAGTACGTCCTGTATGATTCCTTTTACAAACAGTTCTGGAAGATGCAAACTAATCTATATTGACAGAGACCAGTGGGTGTCTGGGAAGGGAGAAAGAGTACTCAGGGGTATGAGAGATAGGCTCAATATTTTGGTTGTGGTGATGGCGGCACAGATGTATACATACATCAAAACTTATCAAGTTATTCACTTTACTTACATGCAGCTTATTGTATGCCAATCATCCCTCAATAAAGCTGTTGAAAGGACAAAATCCAGTCACTTCTTTACCAGATTTGGTGCTAGATCACCTGGCAGAAAGATGCAAAATACAATGAGAGATCTAAGAATTCATCTAGTTCTGGGGCCAGAAACTTCTTCTATAAAGGGCCAGATAGTGCACATTTCTGGCTTTGCCAGCCATACAGTCTCTACTACAATACAGCTCTGCCAATACCATGTGAAACAGTCATGGAAAATATGTAAATGAAAGTGAGTGGCCGTTTCACAATAAAACTTTATTTACAAAACAGGAAGTGGGCCAGATTTGGTTCATGGGCTATAGTTTGCTGACCTGTGATCTATTTGAACACATTTCTTATACTGAAACTAAAATGTGAATACTGGTTAGACAGTTAGTGGTAGCTTGTAGAAATCAGAAATTATATACTCTAATATTTTCATCAACTTTTAGTTATAGAAATATGTTAAAATTGTATTTGACCCAATGTTAAAATATCACTCCACAGATTTTCAATGATAAACATACCTTTCTGATAGAGAAATCCACAAATCACCATCTAAACACTTACCATTAACAGTGTGACTGTCTGGCTTTATATGCCTCCTGGTACAATGCAAAGTTAATTAAGCAGCATTATTTATGAAGGATTATTGCCAACAACGTTTAATATGATTATAACAAATCAAGCCTATAGATATCATTCCTAGACTGCAGGACATACAAGGGAGAGAAGGACAAGTTAAACAGCTTGAAGAAAACATCAGACAAATCTGGAATAAGGAACATGCTACAAGACAACTGGCCTGATTGCTTAAAGAAGTAAATGTTATGGAAAAAAATATGTGTGAAGAAGACTGCTGTAGATTAGAAGAGACTGATGCAACACATAAAAATTTGTTGACTTCTGGTTTGGAAAAAAATTTCTATAAAAGACATTTTGAGTAGCAATAGAGAAATTTGACTATAGTTGTTAGAAAATATTAGAAAATGACTGTAAATTTTCTTAGGTAGAATAATCATATTGCAATTTTGTAAGGGAATAACCTTATTTCAGGAGATAAATGACAAAATATTTAGAGATAACGTATCAGGATGTCAGTGACTAGAAAAATACCAACAGATACATATAAAAAGGAAAATGAAACAAAAACAGATATGGGTTAACAATTGTTGAACCTAGGTGGTGAGTTCATATGTGTTCATTGTACTACTATTTTGACTTTCCCATGTATTTTAAGGTTTTCATAAGAAAAAGTTGAGAAAATAATTATATTTGATGATATACCTTGAGAGGAGAATATTCTTATTGACACACATATTTAAATTTTCTGTTTAATAGCCCTTCTAAATCAAGATAAGAAGAAAGTGAAAAAATATCTATTGCATCTATCACAGGTTAGAACAAAGGCCTTTTAACATTAAATTCTATATCATGTTTTCTAAAAGTCAATTATAAGAAGAAAAATAATTCCTCAAAAGGGAAACAGTTGTCACCTGGCCTTATAAATAAGAGATGCAAACTTGAATGACCAGAGAAACTCTAAGAATATTTATCATGACTTCGCTCTAACAATTTGATACAGGGACAGAAGTCATTCCATACACACACAAATTTCTCTTCTTAATTGTGATACTTTTATAGGCTAGAAAAAACTATAAAACTTCCAGTCCCAAAGAATGAATTCCAATGTTTTCAGATAAAAACAATCTCTCAGCACTGGGGAGATGGAAGATTTGATGGATGGAACCAGTCGCAGCCGTCACTCAGGGAGCTGTGGCTTCCTCTCACCATTTTTGGCCATTTGTGCTTCCTGCATCATGGCCACAGTGACAAGCTACATATCTTTCCCTTATTTTTTCTCTATATATCAATTATTCATAAAGTAAGGGAATGACGTAAATCTTGTAAATTGTATCTGTCTGAGCCTGACTCTGGGAGAAATACTCGCTGAGAAGTTATTCTGGTCCTGGAGACGGAAGGAGAATAAGCCTCGGAACCCAGAGTAATGAACGCTATTGGTGCCCCTTCACATATCCACAGCCACTTCGCAATCACCATTCCTGAGCATACCATCTGAGTCTCTCTGCATGAGGATTTCCTGTAGCCCCAGGAGTCCATTTAGCCCAAGAGTGGGGCACACACAGAGTGCTGGGGAGTTAATGCTCCCTAGGAGCAGTTTTCAATCAATAACTAAGAGGAGTGAGTAGATAAATACCCCCAGATCCCTTGCCCCTTGGTTGGACAACTCTGAGGCATGTCCTACACTGTCTCCCACAGATCCCCAGCAAATTGAGCCCCAGCTGTCCACAGCAGTAATCTGCTCAATACATACTCTTTATTGGCTTCTTTCTCTTGCCTGTCTCACTTCCCCACTCTCTTACCAATGCTTTCTGGAATCATCTCCTACATAAACTGTTTGAATTATCTTTCACGTATGTAAGTGTTCTTTCTGGGGATACCACTCAAGTTAAGACACCCAGCCTCCAGAATTCTTGATTACATGAGCACCCATGTGGACAGAATACGTAGCTTTTTCATATAACGCAGGTACCACAGAGGTTAAATTCGGATCAAAATGGCAATCCAGGCTTAAACTCTATTGACAGATTTAACCTCCATTAACAAACCAGTTCAACAAGGCATGAGAGGCAGGAGTTGTGGTGGTGGAAATGGTTAACTAGACAGCAACAGAACCAAAACATCCTGTCATCCTTTAGACTTAAAACACTTTCGTCCCCAAAGAACTATCCAAGGTGCTGGATTATCTCTAACTAAGCAAATAAGCACCCTTGTCTCTGATCTTAATTTGTGGTATCTGCCTGGGACCCTGTCCTTCTTGTTTTACCCTCCTGATTGATCCCTCAGCTCATGCATGTCATGTCTAGCTACAACCAACCTCCATAATCAGCTTCCTGCCCTCTGCTTGACGTGACCCAGCTTCTGCACCTGCATGCACGCCTCACACTGACAGCCTGCTCCTCATCTAGTCACCTGGCTCTATCCACTTTTGAATGAAGCCTTAAATTATTGTTCTTGAAATTCAGTATATCCTAAATAGAAAAACATCTTCCTAGAGAACTTCCTACAGTATCTTTGATGCTTATCTAAAATCATCAGCCATGCTTAATCCTGAAGCAGCAAGACACTCACAAAAATATTTCATTTCAGAGGAAAATTAAAGTGTCCAGAATTGTAAAAATATGTCAGTGCTTCTGAAGCTTCATATTTTGGTTTCCCCACTTCTGCTTGCTCTAATCATCACAGTAAGATTTTCACTTTACTTATTTTCTTTTTGGAAGCATCTGGTAACATTTACGCTTTTAAACATTTTTCAGAATATAATGAAATTATTTATACTGGGTCACTTGCAGATTCCATGTGAATGAAATGGCTTTGCCAAGCCTTAAAATTAGATTTTAATTATCAAGCAATATTTTAATTGTTTTCATTGTTTTAGAATTACTTATGTTATTAAAGCTTTGAAATAAAAGTAAGTGGAACACACCTGTAAAAAGAAGGGGGCAATAACTGACACAAAACATTTCTCTCCTAAAATCTAACAACAGAATAAACTTAGAAAATATCCAAAATTATCCGAAATAATTAAATAATTAGCAAACAAGGAAAACAGGGTGACCTATGCCTTAAACTTTTAAACACTGTGGCTAAGTCCCCCTCCAAAAAAAAAAAAAAAAAGGAACAAAGAAGGAAGGAAGGAAGGGAGTGAGAGAAGGAAGGAGGGAGGGATTAGTTATGTTGTACATCACAACTTCTAACCCCATCAATGACCCCTGAAGTACTGGGGACTAATGATGAGGTGAGAAAACACGGGAAATTCTCATTAATACCCTCCAATATGAGTAAAATAGACTGAGGGGTTAATGAGGTAGTCCTGGAAATGGTAAAAGAAACAAATTTCCAAAACAGAAGCTGCTATGTTCTATGCAGGAGCTCAGTAGAGGTAGGAAGAGTGGTCCAGGTTTGTCATGGCCCAAGACACTGTGCTGAGTCGGAGGAAAGAGCTGAAGTTCACATAAGTTGCTTATGGTACTAGACATATAGTGGAGTCTCAGAAGAGGGAGAGTAAAGTCTGTATCTCCCAGAAATATCTGCACACAAACACAACAGAATGCATCTCTTTCCTCACCTGTGAACCCTCAACCCAAGAAAATAATAAGGGAAAACTTCAAGCTATAACCCAGAAGGGAAAAACCAACAAGTTCTACACAAGGCCTTTCCATATATATGTACACATAGAGCAAATGGGTAAAAGCAAGCACAGAGAAATCAAAATGGTGGCAGCACAAAACCAGTGGTCTTTCCTTTCATGCCTCTGTGTCCTAACATCTTCTTCTTATAAGGACCCCAGTCATATTGGATTAGGGCCCACCCATATGACCTCATTTTAACTTAATTACCTCCTTAAAGACCCTATCTCTACATGCAGTCACATGTGAGGTACTGGGGGGCGGGGTAGGGGGGCGAGGGTTAGGACTTCAACATACAAATTTTGGAGTGACACAACTCAGCCCATAACACAACTCATTCCATCTCTGCCACTTACTAAATGCCAGACATTAAGGAAGTTCTGTGCTCTTTTCTGCAGAATGTGAATGATAATACCCAACTCACAGGGCTGTTGTGAGCATTTATCTATGAAATAACTCAACACTGTACTAGCACATAATAGATGATCCATAAATATTTGATGATACTGACATTCAGTGAAAAGTACTCTGTCAGCTCATTTGGAAGTATTCTATTGTATTTATGTCAAGTCCAGTGCAAACTTTTTAAACCAATCTCTTCCTTTTAAGCCAAATTAGTGAAATTTTACTGTTTATGTTTTCTTATGTTGAATTGTATAGGGGAAGGATTGGTGGAATCAGGCCTGAGAGGTAGGAAAAAAAAATGAGAAACTTTGCCAAGAAGAAAAAGTTGTTTCTTTAATTGAACTTGGCATAGAGCAAAAGTAATTTAGCTCTGTGAAAAGGGCCTTTGCTTTCTCTGACCTGAATTTTATTTTAATAATCCAAGAGCAATGCCCTGGAACACTATCATGACCAACTTCAAATTAAATTTATGTCCACCAGCCCAAAGCACAGACTGCATGCTGCCATCAGGACCGCTGGCGTGCTCAACTGGTCCCCCAAGTCGGGGAGCTCAGCAATAAATAGGCTGAGGAGGGTATTCTGCGCCATATTTTGTACCCTACTGTGATTCAAGAGATCATGACTTTTACAAAATTTTATAAAACGGACATACAGTTTTTAAAATATAAGTCAATTAAAATAGAACCAGATGCTTATCTCTCCCACTTCTGAGTCCCCACCTTCCCAGGTGTGACCAAGGTTGAATTGATCTGACCTCAGCGTCCGTCTCTTCTATTAGGAATCCATATATACAAGTGACTGTCCTCAACAACAGCTTCTAGAAACAAGACCCACACGTGCACAAAAAGCTGACTAAACATTTTTATGGGATTACAACAAAAATCCTGTGGTGTTTTTCCTTATATACTTTGTATCACATGGAAAGAAGGCAGGAAAAGCTGTGACTCCATGTCCAGCCTCAGACCTGGGAGCTCAGCTTGGAGATTTGGTGTTTCTTTCTGAATCCCACCAGCCACCTGGGAGCGCCACATAGAGCATCATGGACAGTTTGAGTTGGCTGAAACGGGAAGACTGGTGAAGGGCTATGTGAGTTTAGTGTTGGGGGAAGGAAATAAGTTAAACAGCTCTCGCTTTCCTCACTGTGGATGTAGTCGGGGGACAACCATTTCAGAGAAGGCAGAGGAGATGTAAATGCTTAGAACTGCTGCTGTGTGAAATTGAATAAAAGGGAGGGGGCACTGAGAATGAGAAAAATGATTGCTGAGCAGCGTGCTGGCTCTTGTGAGGTTGGACGTCCTATGTTTAGAAGGCTGCCCATCAGTTGAGTAGGGGAGACTTTCTTACAGAAAACTTGGGATGGGATTGAGCCCAGATTAAGGGAGACAGGAGAGGAGCAGAGAGTACGATGAGGGAGCAAGAATGGTGGGAGTCAGAGATGCTGGCGGAAGAGCACTTGATCCTCTTTCCTATGCGGTACTCTGAGAAGTCGGGGATGATTTTAGTAGAGTACACGTGCCCTGCTTTCTCATCCCTGAGGTGTGAAAGCTGAGGCCACAGCTGAGTCCTGCCATGAACAACAGCATCCTGTGTTGGGGGTGCCGAGCCTTTCTGACTGGACACATCAGTGACTTTCTGAGCTGGCACCTCCACTACATTGCCTCAGGCACACAATGCTAAGTCCAAAATCTGTCTTTCTTTTTCGGTGACTACATTTTTACATCCTTGATACACATATTTGAGATCTTGAGGGATGAGGAACCTTGGGATCAAAGAGGACTTGAATGATCATGTAGAGATGGGGAGCTTCTAGCTGTCCTCTCCTTCACCCATCGCAATATCATGCTAGACAAAAGATTAGAATGTGATCTAATACAACCTTGAGCAAGATACTCTCCCAGCCTCAGTTTTCTTTCCTATAGAATAAAAACTACAGTTAATAGTAATACTCTCTTTATAGGGTGGTTATTCAAAGGCATACAAAGCACTTGGCAAAATTATTGAACACTGAATAGGTATTCAATAAATAGTAGCTATAAATTATGTAATGAGCAGGCAAAGTGCTCTCTATCTTGCTTTACCTCTCTTTGTTAAGACTGTACTGTTCTGGCCTGAGTTCTTCAGAAAATGGAGTCTGAGGCAACAGCTTATCTGCAACTCTTTTACTAAGGACTACAGTCCCAGGGAAGCAGAAGTGAGGGAAAGGGAATGGGGCAGGGAAGACAACAGAGCAAATACGAGGGGGTGCATACAGAGATGGCCACGGCTTCATCGTAAAACCAACTAATTGCACCACTTCATGGGACTGTCATCTGAGAGTCTATAAAGGCCACCACATCTTAAGACACTCTGCCGGGAGGGGGCGAGCAAGAGGGGGGAGGAGAATTTATTCACTAGCTCTCAACTCCCACTGATCAAAGGTTTATCCCATGGGGCATTAACTCCCCTGCACTTTGGGGTGTGCCCATGTGAGTGCCAAGCAGGTTCTGATGTATCTTAAGCCTCATTGGCAACTGGGAAGCCGTGTGTTGAAGGTAAGAGGCTCAAGGTGTGGGCTTAAGACAAGGCACCGTCAGGTAATTCTTGCACAGCTTCGGTTGTAGCCATGGCAGCCATGAGCCTGCATGAAGTTGGTCTCCAAAGAGACAGCTGAGGAGGAGCAAGTGGCCAAGAGTCCTGGAGACAAACAAGCCTGGGATGGACTAAAGTGGGACTAACGTTCCTGCCATGCCCAGGTTTTGAAAACCCCTTGTAAACATATTGAATTATATTTTTTCACTTAAATATTCTGGGAGATGTAGACATACTTCCAACTTTCAGGGGTTCCTAATATTCAGGCTTCCTTTTACTTGGTAGGTGTCCAAAACTGTATCAAATAGCTGTTGGCACAAAAATCAAGAGTTGAGTCCAGAAGGGTACTGAACAAATCAAACGTTTTGGAAGAAAAAGTCTTTATACTATAAATAATTGACCTTTGGCCATTCTGTTTTGATATGTTGGATTTTCTACCAATAAAATGCTCTTGCACAGTCTTTCTTTTTTGGGCTATTTTCGTTCAGTTTGCTATTAGGTTCTGTGGCTTTGGGAATTCTTAGCGTCTTCGGCTGAAATTGAAGGCTATTTGTTCCACAATGTGTCTGACTCACATCTTCCTCCTCAAACTCCTTGAGAGAGGAGGCACATCTTATGTATCTTGTCCTCCTCTGTGGCATCTCTAGAGGATAACAAATTCTCAATTAATATTTGCTGAGTGGGAAACAACTTAAAGGCCAGACGTTAGGAGAATGTTAAACAAATCGCAGGGCACTCATACAATGGAATTTCATGCAGCACAGTTGTAAAAACACAATAGGAGTTTCCCTTGAATGTAGACATGGGGAGATAGAAGACAGTTATTTTAAGTGAAATAAGCAAGTTGCAGAACAATATGTATAAATAATCCTATTTTGATTATATATGCATATGCACTGATATGTGGATATGCACATTTAGAAATTTAGAACGTAAGGGTACATACTAAACTGTTAAAGGCTCTTATCTCGAGGGATGAGATTGGTAGGAGGGAAAGAATTTTCTTTTTATTTGTATTGTGTTTTTCACAACAAACATTTATTACTTATGTAAGCTAAAAATGAACTAGTAAGCAATGCTTTGAATGAATCATGGGTATTTAATGACATAGTAGAAAAAATAGGCAACTAGGTACAAATGATTACTTAGTTTGGCGCTGAACCAGTCAGGTACCATCCCTCATTCAACCCTGCACGGAGAAAATGCTGGTTGCATCTTTTTATTCCCTTTGAGAGTCATTGGGATCTTGGCATTCTCAACTCCCCCAGAAATAACAGTGTCCTTGGCTGCCTTGCTTGGTTATATACATCATATTTGCAGCATCATTCTTTCTTCTGCAGAGAGTTCTGTTTACAATTCTAATGGGGAGACAAAAACTTCTTAGGCAACGTAGGTCACTCAGTTATGCATGATCGGCAAGGTTTTTGCTTTTATTAATTCTCAGATTTTCGCTACCTAAGACTGCTCCAAATGGAAATATTTTTGTGAACTGCAAACACTTAAACAATAATATAGGAGTCAGATGTTCTGGCATAAAGGGTCTCTACATCCTAGTGAACCCTACATGGCAAAGCATGATAAATACCTACTTAAAGTCCTTGGAAATGAAAGACCAGTTATTTCAGGCTGTGTTCGTTTCTTGGATCTTTTTGTGATGTCTTCCATGATACTGAGCGAATTACCCAGAAAGGGCACAGGTGCGGCTATTCCCAGGAAGGGCAGAGCAGTGAGAGGAAACATAGCTGCTTTCTGGGTTTGCATCAGCAGCTCTAACACTCAGCCCCTCCAACACGTCCTAAGCACTGACAAAAAAGTCTTCGTCATCCCAGAAGTGGGATCTCATCTTATCACTCTTTATCCCTTCATATTTATTTGCTTCCCACTCACACTTTTTACCACCCCACAACCTTCATTCTCAAGCTACCAGTTATACAGAATAAGCAAATGTGTTAGAATGGCAGACACTTAGCTCAGGCATCAGAGAATCCTTTGGAAATATTTAGGGAATAGATAATGTCCAGGAAGGCTCAAAAGGAAAGGAGAAGGATCAAAGATGCCTCTCTGAAGCTTTAGCAGAATGCCAAAGAACCTCAGACCTGAGTCAGGAGGAACATTTTGTTACACTGAACAACACATAGCCAATAAAAATTCCCCCAAAATAAGAGCCAACTAGAATTTGAAAGAACAAACATCTATCAAGATGAAACCACTATTTCCCCAGATTTTTGTTTTGTTTTGTTTTTGTTTTGTGAGGAAGATTGGCCCTGACCTAACAGCTGTTGCCAATCTCCCTCTATTTTATGTAGGATGCCACCACAGAGAGGTTTGACAAGTGGTGCTAGGTCCATGCCTGGGATCTGGGCCTGTGAACCCCGGGCCTCCGAAGCAGAGCGTGTGAACTTAACCACAATGCCACCGGGCTGGCCCCAATTTCCCTGGACTTTTCACACTCACACCTTTGTTTTTCTAACGGGAAAAACCATGCAACAAATGCGGCCATAACCTATGAGCAGATTTTCCCTTCTACCTAGAGGAGACCTATGACCTTGAAAGGAAGGAAGAACTCTGCAAGTTTATTTTTTAGTATCTCCTGAATGAAATTTAACGTTTATTTCTATGGTGAATTTAGGCAACAGTTAACATTCACCTTATTAGAATTCAAGACTTTGGTAACAATTGAAATAATAAATATTTTTATACCACATTAAAGCTGTTACAGAGATCTCGAAATATCATTTACATTCACCACTGTTCAAAATTACAGTAGTGAAATGACATGCCACTGGATCTCACTATTTATTGTGTTAAGAAAGGACCAATATATTGCAATATCACAAATTTTATATTTTGGTACTTGAATTTCAATATAATTGCTTTCTTTTGTAATTCTATGTGTTTTATTTTATGCCTCTACATTCTGAGAAGGGGTTCATAGGCTTCACTTAACTACAAATGCACAAGAGAGTCAGCTGGATGAGGAGAACCGCCCAGCCGAGTCTAGCCAAAATTGCCCACCCATAAGCTAGGAATCTAAAGACAACGGAGCCACTAACTTTGGAGTAGTTTGTTATACGGCAATAAATAACAATATATATCTCTATTACTATTTATTCAACATTTTTCTTTAAACTTTTTCATTTAAATAAATTAATTTTTAAACATTCTTTATAGCACTCTTTATTTTCACTTGACACAAATAGAAGCAAACCAAAAACAAAAACAAGGAAAACACTCAACAATGTTATTAAATTTTGGCTAGATATGTTGTATAGGAAGGTCCTTTGTTAAAAAATGAGGTAAGTGCTGGAGGGTGATAAAGATACACTATCTCCAAAGGAGTCCTTCCCTTGATAAAGGCGGAAGGAGCAAAGGAAAAGTGTGAGGTTCCATGCATGCTCTCCAATTCGCTTCCCCTTTCCTTTCACAATCAGGTCTCCCAGTGGGTGGGCTTAGCCCACATTTTGGGAGTAGAGTCTGATTGGACTTAGAGGAAAATGGAATCTTCGTATGAAGGGGAGCTATATCTCCTAATATTGGAATGAAATGTCATAAACCTGAGGGTGCTTGGGCCACCGTGCAGACATTCCACCCTTGCTATGGCTGCGAAGAACCGGGGCTATCACAGACCAACCAGTTCTTTGCCTGGATAAAGGAACTGAGGCTCAATCAGATCAGACACCTTGGCCAGGGTCATACATGAGTCAGAGACAAATCCTCCGGTGTGCAAAAATCATTTTCAATAATTTCACTCCTGCCACTCAAGGACGGAGAACACAGTGCTCATATCCTGTAGATGTCTACATAGTGTCTATTAAATTAAGGTGCTCATAGAAAAGGCTCAGAATCCCTCCCAGTTCTATCATTCTATGAACTCATGAGTTTAAATGTTGTAGCAAAGAACCCAAAAAATTTACTGAAAATAAAAAATAAGGGAAAAAGGTAAGGAATTAAATACCACTGACTCACACATTGAGACATTTGGTCCCTTTGCACTCTTTTTGCCCATCTGCTTTGGTCAAGGTGAAGTGCTTTGCATCAAGCCTGGCACATATATCAATAAATGTTATCTAGTATTAATGTTTATAATGCTAATATTAATAATACTAATAAGTAGCTGAGCAGTTAAGAGCCTGGGCTCTGGATTTGAGTTTTGTCTTCCTGCACATCCTAAATTTCCCACCCTGGAAATTGAATTAAATTCTTTGTGCCTCAATTTCTTCATCTGTAAAATGTACATTGAAAAGTATTTATATCATACTTGGTTCTGAGGATTAAAGGAGATAATAAACAAAAGGTATCTAGAGCTCTGCCTGGTACATAGTAAGTATATCACAAAGCAATTATATTATATATTAAGTACATTAAGTGCTCAACAAACATTAATTGATGATGATGACTGATGATGAGGAGGAGGCAAATCAATTTATCAGCAGCAAACCATCATGTTAAGGCAGAGACTGAAATAAGCTCACCTTTCTAAAATGAATTCCCACTTTCCCTTTATGTGTCAAAGGTAGAACCTTGGCATTATCTTTTGGATTCACAATATGATTGCTCCCAGGGACATATGTTCAGAGAAAACATGGCTTTTGCTGTTGGTATTTATCATCTTTACTTTGTGACCTCATTTAGTCCATGCTGATGTATATGATCCATCAGCACAAAGAAGATTTACATGGGAATTTTAAGGGTATGAAGATACTTTTGTATTAAGACTCTACTTGCCCTCCCCACTCTCTCCTCTGTTACTCAGCTCCTTTCTCCTCCTACCATGTGCTGGACACCTCTATGAAAATACGCAATATAACTACATTCTGGTTCCAAGAGCAACTCTGGCATTTGAACAAGATTCAAACATGGCATGCTATTTTGGTAAAAATCATATTCCAAAAACAGCATTATGAGAAAGTGAGGCCAAAAAGAACTTGCTGTTCTCTCTCCCACCAGCACAGTGTGATGTCTGCTTACCCTGCTGGTGGGCTCAGGTGTTCAAAACCCCGGGTACATTTTTTTCTCTTTTGCTTTAAATGGCATCACAACTTTAGCCCATTGCCAAGTCTGCCTTAATTTAAACCTAGACACGCGAAGGACCTATTTCTTTAGATCCTTGTGTGAGACTAAGTAGATTAATGAGTTGCTATGGTGATCATTCTTAGTAATGAAATTGAATGATGGTAAAGAGAATAGGTTTTGGAGTCAGATTTAAGTTCAAACTCACATTCTGTCTCTTATTATAGAGACTGACTTTGAGCAATTTACTTGACCTTTCCTGGTACATGTTCTCATGGGTAAAATGAGCCTAATAATACCTACCTTGGAGAGTTATTATCTTGATTCATTCTCAGAACAACCCTCTGGTCTCAGTATTATTAGCACTATTTTGTAGATAAGTCATATAATTTTCCCGAAGTCACGTATCTAGTCAATGGAAGAGCCAGGAACCCCAACTCATGATTTCTGGGGGTTCCCTGAACTCAGATAGGTGGTTTTCACGTGGAGTCCCTCTCGTGGTCACAATGGCTGGGCGAGAGGCATCTCAAAGACTTCCTCACTCTCCAGTCACTGCTACTGGCTGTTGGCTGGACCCTCAGTTTGGCACTATCAGCTGGAACACATACATGTGGTCTTACCACGTGGCTTGGGCTTTCTCATAGTGTGGTGTCAGGGTTCCCACAGCAAGCATCCCAAGAGAGGTCAGATGTAGGCTGTATTGCCTTTTATGATCTAATCTCAGAAGTCAAGCAGCATCGCTTTCTATTCATCACAAGCAAGTCACTATCGCTGCTCCATATTCAGACAAACTAATATCCTATACGCAAGACGACAGTAGATTAATATTTTCAGTGTTGATGGAAAACAATTAAATCTTAGAATTCCATACATAGCTAAACTAACATCCAATCATAGTTTTCTTTTATAAATGAATCCAATCTAAGATATTTGAAATTGGTCATGTAGTTTACTCAGTAAAACGTTAAGATCACTTAGTTTATTGACATTTTTGTTAGCAAGTTTTGTAACTTAGTGTGGAGTATGATTTCTTCAGCAATACCAGAGGGGAGGAAAAAAGAACAACAAGAAGAATAGAGGGAGACAATAGTAAAGATAAAAGCAGAGAATAATACAATACTGTGAATGGTCGATTTTATTTGTCAACTTGACTGAGCTAAGGGATGCTCGGACAGCCGGTCAAATGTTATTTCTCAGTGTGCCTTTGAGTGTCTCCAGGAGAGATTAGCCTCTGCCCTTATCAATGTGGGTGGGCATCATCCAATCCATTGAGGCCTGAATGGAACAAAAAGGCAGAGGAAGGGTGAATTTGCTCTCTGCTTGAACTGGGACATCCATCTTCTCCTGCCCTTGGACATTGGCGCTCCTGGTTCTTGGGCCTTCAGACTCAGACAGGGACTTAAACCATTGGCTCCCTTAGTACTCAGGCCTTTGGACTCGGATTGAATTACACCACCAGCTTTCCTGGTTCTTCAGCTTGCAGATGGCAGACCATGGGACTTCTCAGGCTCTATAATCTAATTTCTATAAGAAATAAATATATATTTCATATATTTCCTCTGGAGAACCATGACCAGTACAAATCTAAGACAAAACAAAAATACAATATAGTTGATTAATATAATTAAAAATCTATATTTTGAAGACATAAAATAGACAAATCTTTGGCAAGTATGACCAACAGAGAGAGAGAGGAGACACATACTCATAGGACAAAAAACATAATCAACAAATATAGGAGACACTTAAAAATAAGAGGATACTATACACAAATTTATACCAATAATTGCTACAAGATAGGTAAAGTAGGAAAAAAGTGAATCATCAAAATTGGCAGGAAAAATGAGGAAATCTGAACAGATCAGTAATTACAGGAGAAAAATGTCACAGTAGCCAAAGATCTACCACACAAAAAAGGCAACAGATACAGGAATATCCCACTAAATTTTTAAGAATTGACAATTTCCATCTTAAACACATCATTTCAGAGCATCTACCCAACTCATTTTATAAGACAAGTACCACTGTTAATGCATAAACCATAAAATGGTTGCGAAGGAAGAGAAAAATCATAGGCCAACCTCACTTAAGAATATAGATGGGAAAAATTCTATCAGTGTACTGAATGCATATTAAGACAACATGATTATAACTAAGAAATATTTGTCCAGTAAAAGTAAAAATTCTTCAATATTAGAAAAGCATTAACGTAATTACTCCATTAACAGTTTAAAGAAGAAAAAAAATCACCATAGATGCCAGAAAAATAGTGGGAAAAAATTAGTTCCTCATAACTCAAAAGAAGAAGGATATTTACCAGATTATTTCAACAAACACCACACTAAATGTTGAAACATCATAAGCAATTCCATAAAAACAGAAATAAGGAAAAGATGCCAGTTGTCACTACTACTGTTCGAAGTTGTCCTGGTGATTCAAACTAACCCGTTTTTTAAAATTTTTTAAAAATTGAAAATTCTTTCAATTATATGCTTTTCTACCTAGAAAACTCAACAGAGTCTACTACAAGCTATTTGACATTTTAAGAAAATTCAGTGAGATGTTTAGAATTATGATTGGCATGCTAAAATTAGAGCCTTCCTATACAGCAAGAAGAAACAAAGAGCTCTTGGTACACTACCTGCATGAAGTGCTCATCCCCCGGGCTGGTCCTTTGCGGTCGGGTCTCAGCCCAGAGTCAGCTCCTCAGGGAGGCCTCCCCTCACCACCCAACCCAAATGTCCCCACTCTTCCCAGTCACTCTGGATCCTATCACCTCGCTTTACTTTCTTCACAGCACTCACCACACCTTAAATCATCTTGTCATCCATTTCTTACTTTCTCTTTCATCTCCTTCCACTAGAAAGTAAATTCCACAAGGCCAACACATAGTGCACGTTCCACAAAGGTTTCTGGAATGAATGAATGAGTGAGCCTTGGTGTGTCCAGCAGCAAATCCATGCTTTTCCCACCTCCTAATTCAGTCTACAAATTTTCCCTTTGTTACCCATTTTGGCTAAAAACATCAGTAACAAAAACGCTTTTTGCAATGGTGAAGTATGAGTCAAAATGGCACCATATAGCTTTCCTTTTTTTCTTTTTTATCGTTCATGTCCACTGAGGACAAGGGTCACGGAGTGCAAGAATTGAATCATTAGCAGAAGTGGGCATCCTGATGAGCCTTGATTTCTGCAGTTGCAGGGAACGCATTATCCCCTTCCTGCAGATTCACTTATGGGATTCAGCTCTCCATACTACACTAGTTCCCGGATGGATAGATTGACCACATCTTTCTACAGGAAGAACACCTTTTGTGGGGTCCAGTTTGAAGTCACGAGCTAGATTAGGAGACTCAGAGGACCCCCGGGATCCAGTCTGCCAGGAGGTCCCATTTCTCCTCACCATGCTCTGACATCAAGCTTTATCATCCCTGACCTCAGATGGCCCCTCCCAGCCTTCGTTTTTATTACTTGCTCCTCCGGGTGACAGATATTCTGTCCTTCCTGCGGCTCCTCCCTCCTTCACCTGCAGCCCTTTCTCCCTTAGCTTTGCTGAGCTCCCCACCCCTTCTCCCAGTCCACCCGTGGTCCCTGTCTTGTCTTTGTTCTCCCTCCCAGCTCCCCATTCCCCTCCCTGCACTGTAGGCACAAAGCTCAGACAAATCACAAGACAGGGAAAGAGATGCGGGGTTTCGTAACCTTACCGGAAAGATTTTATTTGATGTTTTGTTTTTGGTGTTTTGAATGCGCTTATTGATTTGGAGGGTGGGGGAGTGAGATTTCGTTGGCTTCTCTGACTCCTGCAAAATCATCTTTCAGCCTGGCAAGTGATTGATACTTTTTTCCTCTCTGAAGTCTGCCGCATATAAGCTTTAAAAATAAATTGGGTGTCATAACGCTGGGTATTTGATATGCTTACCAAGTGCCATGTTGTGTGTTTATTTACTTCTCACAGCAACCTCGTAAAATACGATTTATTATTCCTGTTTCATAGCTAAGGAAATGTACTGAGAGAGATTAAGCAACCTGTCTGTGATGTTTCGCTCTAAATCTTTCTCTTCCTCCAGATCATGTAAGAATATACAGCATAAATTCTTAAAACCAATCTTCAGGCTCCCGGCCTTTCTCCCACCCTACCCGCACACTCCAGCCACAGAACGCCAGTTTGGAACTGTCTCAGGCCAAAAATCCTCGTTAATAATTCACATTTCAGATGGGTATCACACTGCAACGTCTCTTGCATACCAAAAGGGAAGTTTGAATAGCCAAGTGGAATACAAATGAACAAGGCAGCCTTCGAGTTATCAGATGGAAGTTTTTTCAATGTGTTTTCCAAAGTTTTTAATTATGAAATATTTCAAGCATGCAGACAACCTTTGCTCTGCGTGCATGCATGAGCACACAGGCATGCGCATATGAGCATGCACGCACACACACACATCCCTACAGGCCGCCACCACCACCACCAGAGGTAACCACTATCTGAGAAATAGTATGTGTATTTCCTGAGCATGTTTTTATGCTTTCATGTGCATACACATACACAAGGCAATATACACGTATAAAAATGTGTCAATTTATATCTGTATATATATGCTGTGTATTTATGCATATATGCATAAGTAGTATAGCATATTACTTCATTTCAAATCTTAAATAAATTGCATCACACTGTATTTATGTATCCTTTGCAACTTTCTTTTGCTTTTTTCACGTTACGTTTTTTGTTTGTTTGTTTTTGCTGAGAAAGATTTGCCCTGAGCTAACATCTGTTGCCAATCTTCCTCTTTTCACTTGAGGAAGATTGGCCCTGAGCTAACATCTGTACTGATCTTCCTCTATTTTCGGTATGTGGGATGCCACCACAGCATGACTGCTGACAAGTGGTCTAGGTTGACATCTGGGAACCGAACCTGGGCCGCTGAAGCAGAATGTGCCAAACTTAACCACTAGGCCGTGGGTCCAGCCCCACGTTATGTTTTCGAGATTTACCTTTATTAAACATATAGATATACATGTATCTATTCAATTTTATGTCTAGTAATAGTGATAATTACCATTTTGAAGTGCTTTCTGCGAATCAGGCTGTATTTAAGCGTTCTGTATATATTTTCTCACTTAATCCTGGACAGTCCCTCGAGGGTAAGTGGCTCCCTGGAGGTCATAGCACTAATCATTGGCTCTTCGGGATCTGACTCCAGAACCCAAGATCCCAACCTGTGGACCATTCTGCCCATTCCACAGCTATTCAAGTACCCGTCCCCCAATACAGAGACATGGATATTTAGGTAGACTTTCAGAGGAAGGAGAAAACCCAGGTGGCAGCTGGAGCTCCCCGCTCTCAGCTGCCCACTCTGCACACACCTAGCAGACAGGATTTTCTCGAATGAGAAGATGGGGCAACTAAAGCTGCAAAGAGGTTGAGAGGGAACAGCCAGGCTCAGATGTGTTTCGGTGGAATTTTTTTCTTTTAATTTGGAATCATGTGCAAAAGAGATGCTGGGATCGGGAGACCCTACAAGGATTGGACCAGATGCGCTGGCTCTCCAGGTGCCTATGTGTATCCCCATAACGGAGATTATGGAATGATCAGAGTTGCACAAAGAGAGTTTGCACCAGGAGAAAGGGGGAAGGGCGGGGGGAGTTAGTGTTTAACGGGGATAGAGTTGCAGTTTTGTATGACGAGAAAGTTCTGGAGATCTGTTGCACAACATCGTGAATATGCTTAACAGTACTGAACCGTACACCTAAAAATGGTTAAGATGATCAATTTAAAGTTGTATGTTTTTTACCACGATAAAAATAAACATGAAAAAGGAAAACAGACGGGATGTGATGAGCCTGGGGTACCTGTCTCAGTGGAGGGCAAAATGGAGGTGGGAGAAGCAGATTCACAGAGCCAGCTTCCATTTCCGGGCTCCGCCTCTGCTGTCTCAGTGTCTTCACTGGACTGTGAGCCCCTCCTTGAGGCTGGGGCTATGTCGGTCACTTTTTTTTTTTAAGGAAGATTAGCCCTGAGCTAACTCCTGCCAGTCCTCCTCTTTTTGCTGAGGAAGCCTGGCCCTGAGCTAACATCCGTGCCCATCTTCCTCCACTTTATATGTGGGACACCTACCACAGCATGGCGTGCCAAGCGGTGCCATGTCTGCACCGGGGATCCGAACCAGTGAATCCCGGGCTGCCAAGAAGCGGAACGTGCGAACTTAACTGCTGCGCCACCAGGCCAGCCCCTATGTCGGTCACTTTTGTCATATCAGTAACACTCATTCTTGCCATACACGCAGAGGCCACTCGTCAAACACTGATGAGTTTCCATAGTGTCTTAGCAATCTTTGGTTGCAGGTGACAGAAACTCAGTTTGTAAAAGCCCAAGGCCAAAGGAAACTTAGTAAGCAACGAAATCAAGGGAAAACTGAACAACCTCAGCAGCTGTAAGGGGCAAAACACAGCTGGACCTTAGGAAAATGTGGAACCAGCAACTTGAAGTCTCTCTACTTCTCTTTATAGTTTTCTCCGTTGCCTCTCACTGAAATGAGAGCTTTCTCCTAAATGCATTTAACCATAGGACTCTCTTGCTGGGGTGAGTTAATACATGTAATACATGTAATTAAGTGCATTAACACATGAATACTTGCAAGGTGCTAAGCAACGCGCTGCATACAGAGTAAGCACTCAATAGATGTTCGATGTTGTTATAACAACAATTTTTATGATTATGATTGTGATTGTTGACTGATTCTAGGCTATATTTTACGTGTGTACATTTGTTTGTTTATATGTTTATTTATGTCTCCCCAGCCCCCACTTGACTGTAACTGCTCACCAGGAAAGAAGGCGCTCTCTTTTATTCGGTGCTTCAGCCACAGAGCCCGACATGCCTTCCTCGCCCAGGGTAGGTACTCTGCTTCAGAAGTTAAAGAGAGGGGCCGGCCTGTGGCGCAGCTAAGTTTGCACGTTCCGCTTCTGAGGCCTGGGGTTCACCGGTTTGGATCCCGGGTGCAGACATGGCACCACTTATTGAGCCATGCTGTGGTAGGCATCCCACATATAAAGTAGAGGAAGATGGGCATGGATGTTAACTCAGGGCCACTCTTCCTCAGCAAAAAGAGGAGAATTAGCAGCAGTTAGCTCAGGGCTATTCTTCCTCGGGGCGGGGAAACAACAACAAACAAACAAAGAAAAACAGAAATTACAGAGAAACTGTCCCATTTCTCTTGGTTCCAAATTTAAAAATTCCAGAGAAGAATTCTTATTGGCCTAGCCTGGCCAAGTGCCCTAGTCCAATCCACTGAGGCCAGAAGGACAGAGGTATGTTGTGCAAAATGCTGCCTCTCTTCAGCTGTGATGAGAGAAGAGGCGCTTGAGCCAGATCGTCCCAGAGATGTCCGCTAGAGTTCACGAGAACCCTCTGCAAACACCAAATTAGAGGGAGATAATTTATCAATGGCGGCCATCTTAGGTCCGTCCAGAGCCTCAGAACACCCGTAATAACCTCATAATCTCAAGGTTGAGATCTCCTTTATGCCTCTTGTAAAATTTTGGCAGACAAAAAGGAGTTTTGGGGGATAAATGTGAACAAATTTCCAAGCACTAAAAAATGGGGATAATGCCAATGTGTCTGTGGGCCTGTTCAGAAAATGATTGAATTGAATCTAATTACAATTTATTAATGTGCAATAAAAATACCACCTGAGACAGACTCAAAGCTATTTTGCAACCCGGGATCTCAGTGGGAGACTTCAGCACATCGGTCCTGTGGCAGCCCCCAGTGTTCTGTCCTTGTTGCAGCTGATCACCCACCTCCCCCACTGGCCTGAGACGGCTTTCAGGGATGATTCTGTGTCTCATTTTTCTGTATATCCTCCCTGGTACCAGTGTGGTATGCTTCACAGTAGCTGCCCAATAAATAATTAGCTAAAGAGTACGTGAAGGAAGGCGTGGACACAGGTGGATCACCAGCAAGTGTTTGTCACACCCTGGGGGATGGGAGGGGAGGTGGAGCAGGACGCCTTGGGAGCTGGGTTGTACTCTCCCTAAGATAAGAGGACCCTCCTCTCACAACAACCTCTCTACCTGTTTGGGGTACCCTGTAGATTTTTCTCACGAGACAAATCCCTGGGGTTCTTAGATAGAAAATATTCTCAACAGACTACCCAAAATCTTATACCTTCTCTCTTTATTGCCCCTTGGCCGATGGATTTGAGGGTGGGTCAGTGTGGTTTTCAAACCTTGCTTCATCGCAGTATTAATGGGGAACTTGTGGGAGAAACAGTTTCCAAGGCTTCCCCCAGACCTGGTCAATCCTAACCTCGGTAGGGGGGCCCTGGGATGTGTGATTCTCAGTAGCTACGGGTGAGCAATGGCGGTTCAGAAACGGCCCTAGACTGGAAATCAAGATGTCACGTTCTAGTCCAGCTCTGTCACTCACCTCCTCTCTCTTCTTGAGGAGAGGGCTACACTCTTTTCTCATAAAGTGAGGGGTTGGATGAGCCGCTTTAAGGGTCCTCAGTGCCAGTGAATGATCTGGCCCGGGGATGGATCTTCCAGGACAGAGAGCAGGAGAATTCTTCTGTCCTTGTCTAAAGCTCCCAAATCCCCCATGAGCAGAGAGAGGAAGAAAGCACTAAATTAAGTGCTATCAAAACAGAAATTCAGCGATGAAATCTTCAGGAGCCACGGATCTTTCTTTTTTTTAATTGAGATATAATTCACATATAACATCGTATTAGTCTTAGGTGTAAAATATAATGATTTGATATTTGTATATATTGCAAAATGATTACCACAATAAGTTAACATTTATTACCTTTCTTTTTATTGTGATGAGAATTTTTAAAATCTACTGTCTTAGCAACTTTCAAATATATAATCCAGTATGGTGACCTATAGTCAGCACACTGTACATTACATCTCCAGGGCTTATTTATCTTATAACTGGAAGTTTGTACCTTTTGACCCATTTTGCCCACCGCCTACCCCCACCTCTGGCAACCACAAGTCTCTTCTCTATATCTATGAGCATAGATCACATTCACACACCACAACTACAAGCTGCTCAGCTGGGCTTGAGCCTGTGGATGCTGTAGCCTCTTGAGCTGGTCCCAGCCCTGGAGGGCGCACCAGGAGGCTGTGGGTGCTGGCATTCATTTTGTAGTTTCCTTTCCTTGTCTCTCTCTCTTGCATTTTTTCTCTTCCCTCTTTCCTTCCCTCCTCTCCTCCTTCCTTCCTCCAGTCTTTTTTCTTATCTCAGGTTTGGAGGACTTGGTTAACATGCCTCAGTCAAGGCACACTCTCTTTATGGACCGTGCAAAGCTCCTCCCCCGTTTTATTAAATCCCTTTTTGTCCCACTTTCCCAGTCTCATTTCCCTAGCCCCATCCCATAGGCAAACATCCTAATGGTTTGACCTCCGTCCTGTTGTTTTTTGTGTTCTAAGATGCATCTTGTGTTTGTGTTTACATAAACAGAGTTGTGCTTAGAAATCACATCTTACACAGCATTGTATTTGTAGCCCCATCTGTGCTGCTGTGGGCACCTCCAGACCTTTGCTCCCAGAAGTGGTCACATTATGTTTTTTATGCCCCAGTGATGGGCATCCAGACCATCTCTTGGCCCACTTCCCACCACCACCACAGACAGCACTGCAGGATCATCCTTCCTGTTTCCTGTGGCCCCGGGGGAGGGTTTCTTCAGGAGCCATAACCCAGAGTGGAATTGCTGAGTCATATGATACAAACGTGCTTCCATTTTCTGAGTCCTGACAGATTGTCCTTCACAAATGCTGTTCTTTTAGCGCATGTGCCAGCCAGGCTTTCCTCCTCCATAAAAATCTCTCTTCCACCCCCATAAACTGCATAACATTTCACCAATAGAAATTCCTTCAGGTCGTAAAGTCTGTTAAGTCTCTAAAGTTTTCTCTAAAAAAATTCAAATATCTTTCTGTATAAAATATGGGATATGTTTTTCTTCTTTTTGAATTTTTATGAAAATCGCATAAATAACTCATCAAAGATGCCGAGCCCCAGTGCCTGGCACATTCACGGACTCCCAATACCTTTTGATTTCTTTCCTTTCTTTGAATACAGGAACTGCTAGAAAAAACTCTTATTAACAACACCTGGGAAGGGAGAGCGATTGAGATGGGGTGAGCGTGAATTACCTCCCAGAGCACAGCTGCCAGAGGAGCAGGAGCCTAGGATAGCAAAGTCACTGTCATCTGTAGGGTTGTCGCCTAGGACCGACCTCACCTGAAAGCTCATCCTTGAACCGGGATGCCCTTGAGTGTGATGCAGACCTCTGGGAGGGCTTGTTAAAACAGAGAGGGCTGGGCACACCCCCAAGGCTTCCTGAGGCAGGAGGTCTGGGTGAGGCCTGAAGATGTGCATTTCTCACAAGTTCCCAAGTGATACTGATGCTGCAGGCTCAGGACCACACGGCCCTACCTAAATCTCCTTTGCATAACTCAGAGACTCTGTTTAAGCTTTATCTGGATTTTCCTTAGAAATAATTCACTCTGAAAGGACAGACAAAAGATCATTTCAGGCATCCAGAATGAGTCAGATGCAAACCTCACGGACGTGAAGAAGCTAAGATACACCGTAAGATTTCATTTGATAGATTCTTTGACTATGAAAACTTGGCAAATGAATTTTTATTTTTAGATTTTAGACTAGATGGGCACATTCACCTCCCTCACCTCTATGGAAACTGTAATCTCCTTTCTATGTTTATTTTCCTGCAGGAATGTTTTCTGACAAGACAGCTCACTTTTTGAGGACTCTCAGGTGTCACAGGGTCTGGCATTCTCATCTGACACAGCTGCTATTCCCTGGGGCTTCTAGCCCTCTCATCATCATCCCTCCAGCAGATCAGAGCTGGTGGGACCCAAAAGAGCCTCTACTCCAACCTTCTCAGTTTACAGAAGTGAAGTCACTTGCCCAAGCCCTGAGAAAGAACCCACAGGCAGTATCAAAGGCCCCAGGCCAGAAGTCTAGAGAGGACATGGATTTGAATTCAACCTGTGCAGTTCCCCATTAACCTTACCACCAGACCCCGGGCAAGAGTCAACCTCTGCAAACCTTCCACAGAATGGGCATCAAAATACCTGCTGTCAAATAAAAATCCAACTTAGTAAGGATTATTGCACGTGAGGGGGACTATTACAATAGCGGGAGAGGGACTGTTGTAACATGGAGAACACTGTAACCCGTACGATCTACAAGCATCTCAGTCATTAGGCAGGGAGAGTTTTTCTTTTATTGAGAGAAGAGTGAACAAAGCTGGAAAGAAGCACTTGTGGGGAAGCGGAAAGAAAGGGTGGTCTGATGGGATAGGAGATCAGAGAATGTTTGACCCTGAGGCCAGACTATTTTCCAGGCGGGACCCTTGAGGAGAGGCAGCATGCTGACTCAGGCTGAGGGTGGACCAAAGTTCAGGGGCCTGGACAAAGGAGAGGAGTGTAATCAAAGTTCAGCTAACAAACATTTTTTCCTACTGATCAATGGGGACAAGCAGTCCAGCTAATCATTTATGAGGCAAAGAAAGGGAACTTGTAGGGTCTGTGACTGGCCTTGTCGTAGGTGAAGAAGGGGGCATCCAGGAGTCTTTAGATAAGTCGTATGAGGAATGGTCGTTCTTTGCAGTAAGCCGTTCTCCAGGACACAAAATGGGAGGGGGACTTCTTAACCTTCAGGTAAAACTCAGCATTGTCACTGCCCTGCCTCTCACAGGATTGGCAGGAAACCAAAGTAAGGTGACTATGTGTGAAAGCACTTTATTAATCAGGGGGAGGTTTAGTGGGACTGGACCAAAACAGGAACCTGGGTCTCCTAACTCACAATTTGTCAGGATTTCCTGAGCACCGCTGTCCTCTCCTCACTTCACACAGACAAGCTCCACCTCCACGTCTTTCACAGATTGGAGTCCAGAGTAAGATTTCAACTGACAATGATCTCTACAATGAAATGGAGAGAAAGAAAGAGAGAGAAGGAAAAGAGATTGAAAAATCACTGAATTATAACTGCCACTTTCCAACACTTAACATTCTGTGATTCTATAAAATACTTATAAGAAAATCCTTTAATCCAGGATGATGCTATAATCAGGGTGTGATTGAATACTAAACCCATGACATCAAATTTCAGCTCCTTCAAGCAGATTCTCTGGGACATCAGTGCCAGCCAACACCTTACAGAGGACAAGGTGCAAAAGGAGGATATGAGAAGCCAAGTCACTGACACCCCATCCTGCCGGGTTTCCAAGCTGGGAGTCCCAGCTGGTGCTGCTTCTGCTGTCCACAGCTGGACCATCTGCAGGCCCCACAGCAACCCCACCGCCCTGGGACCAATCTTTGAGGTGCCCTCCTTATTACTTCTTGTCTTAATTATGCTGGGGCTGGAGTCTCTGGGCCCAGCTCCTCCTTTCTCATTGTTTTTCCCATTTCTTTTTTTCTTCTCACCTCTTGAAAGAAATTGCTCCTGGAAAACTAAAGTGCTGTATCCCCAGTTTCTGTCACTCTGGCAGAAACAGGCTTGAAATATTCATTTGAGTCATGGTAAAATAAATCAAGTATATTTATTACATACCTGAGTTTGGAGATTGAGATATATAACTCATGTTTCTTTTATTAATTCTACATCTATCACTTCTTTGGTTTCATGACATAACTGGAACCCTGAGAATGTGCTTAAAATGTTTAGTCTCTCCCTGTAGTTGCCCTGCATGAATGCTGAGCTGTATTCACCGTGGTATATCTTACCGCCAATTGAGGCTAATAAATAAAACTTGTCATTTTCACTCTCTAACCCAGAATTACTCAAATATGTCCTTGTCAAAATAACCTATGTTGAACAAGCACTGGTAAAAATTGTTACTTTTTTTCCCTTTAATCAAGAAGAATTTCACTTCCTGGAACATTGAATAGCAGCAATACAATCAGAACCAACTCGGAGAAGCACTTACTCTCATTTCATGCAGCTCCTCGTGCCTCTCTCGAGCTCCCACTCCTGGAGCCTGATCGTTTCTCTGTGGTCAGGTCAGAATTTCTGCGAGTTTGACTAAAGTCATATGAGATCCAGAGCTCAAGCAGAGAAGACAAGATGACCTTGTTAAAAAGTCACAGATCAAAACAGAGGGTAGGGTGGAGTTTCTGGTGATTTGACCTGGTAACATCTGAGAGTAAACTTCATGAAGTCATGTTGCCAACACACTGTGTTCATTTTAACTGAGAATCTGAAATACACGTAACTCTAATTTTGTTTAGTTAGACGTTGGAAACAGAGCCACTCCCAAAGTTAGGCAGGTTACATCACAGATAACATGACGTCAATGCAAAGTGGACAAGGTATTAAACATTAAAAATCTATGTGTATAGGCATGCTGTGCAGATCAATTATGAAAAGCATGTTTCTTGTCCTGATTCTGCATACCTGGGTCTACAGAAAAGGCAATATGCAAGGTTGTCATTGTTTGTCTTCACCCACCCTCACCTCCTACATATGCCACCATCAAAAAAGAAAAAACACACCAGACTATTCCAAGACATGGATTTGGGTACATATTGTTTATTTGACAAGTGATCACTAGAAGCATGGTAAAGATCTGAAAAAGTGAGACAAGGAAGAGATAAAAGTTGATGAAGAGAATAATAATACCAGGTTACCACTATGGGCAATGGCATCACTCTTACTGGAGACATTCTGAGAGTTTATGTGGAACACAGCTAAGGGGGTGGAAACAGGGATATTTATACACCAACTCTTGTCTTCATTGGCTAAGGGTCACTCCTTGGGCATTCTGTTCCTGGAGCTTTCTGCTGATTTGAAAAAGCAATCATTAAATGCCCAATATTGATTTGATAGACATGTTAGAATTATGTAAAAAAAGATTTTAAAGCAGTCATCATAAAAAATACTTCAATGAGCAATTATAAACAGATTTGAAACAAATGGAAAAAGTAGAAGTCTCAGCAAAGAAATAGAAGATATAAGGAACCAAAGGGGAATTTTTGGACTGAAAAATATAACAACTGAAATTTAAAAACTCAAGGTACTGGCTCACCAGCAGATAGGAGGGAACAGAGGAAAGAATAAGTAAATGGAAAGCTAGCACAACAGAAATTACTCAATGTGACCAGCAGAGAGAAAACGGACAGAAAAATAATAATACAGCCTCAGGGAACTGGGAAATTATTTTTAAAAACCCCTAACACTCATATTACCAGAATTCCAGAAAGATAAAAGACAGAGAGCAGGACTGAAAAATACTTGAAGAAATAACAGCTGAAAGCTTTCCAAAATTGGCAAAGGACATAAACCTACAGATTCAAGAAGCTGAGTAAAACCTAAACAGTATAAATCCAAAGAAACCCATACCTAGAAGGATCATAGTCAAACTCTTAAAAACAATAAGAGAGAAATGGCAGCTTATCTGTGAGAAAAACAATTTGAATGACAGCAGATTTCTCATCTGAAGCTATAGGGGCCAAAAGAAAGTGGCATTACATTTTTCAATGTCTAAAGAAAAGAACTGTCAACCCAGAGTCATATATCAAGTGAAAATATTCCTCAGGAATGAAGGGGAAATCAAGACATTCTCAAATAAAGAAAACTAAGAGAGTTTCTCACCAACATACTTATCCTGAAAGAATAGCTAGAGAACATTCTCTAAATGAAAAGGAAATGACAATAAAAAGTCTTGGAACATGGAAAGGAAGAAAGAACACAGTGAGCCAAATTATGGGTAAACACAATAGACTTTCCTTCTTGTCTTGAATTTTCTAAATTACGTTTAATGGTTGAAGCAAAAATTATAGCACTGTCTGATGTTCTAAATGTATATAGAGAAGATACTTAAACAATTATATTATAAATTAGTGGGATGTAAAAGGATGTAAAGAGAAATAAGTTTTATATACTCCACTAGAGCTGGTATAATGATGACACCAGTAGAATGTGAAAAATAAGTATATATAATGTAATATCTAGAGCAAATATTTAAAAACTTATATAAAGTGATACATTCAGAAACACTCTAGATAAATCAAAACGGAATTCTAAAATACTTTAAAGTAACCCATTGGAGGATAGAGAAAAAAATGGAGAAAACAAAAATAGAGAGAATAAATACAAAAATGTTTTTTAAATGACTACCTTAACCCTAACATATCATCAATTACATTAAATGTTAAGTGGCCTAAATATATTAATTAAAAGACAGAGAATGGCAGAGCGGATTTAAAAACACAATTCAACTACATGTTATCCACAAGAAATTTACTTAAACATAATGATACAGGCAGGTGGAAAGTAAATGGATGAAAAAAGTCATATCGTGCAAACACACATTAATCAAAAGGAAGAAAGAGTGGCCACATTAACTTGCCCTATAACCTATTTCCCTTTGGCTCGTTCAGTGACACCTTCAAAAAATGGCCGTCTCACAATCATGATAGCTATGAAAACCAGCAGCCTAGAAGCAATTGGACAGGAAAGAGAGGATTTGGAACATCTTAAAAATGACAGACAATGTCACTGTTTGACCTATCTGGCATCTAACTGGAAGAGCCTGATTTGCAGGATTTGCCATCATTTCATCTGATTCAGAGCTCCTCCAGCCAAAAAGTCCCATCCCCAAGGCACCCGTAAACAAAACAATCAGCAGGTTCCACTTTTGGCATGGCAGTGTAAGCTCCACGGATCTACTCTCTGGAGAAACTGGTGAAAATTATTTTTAAAAACAACCATTTAAAGTCTCTGGAAATGGTCCAAAAGCATCCAACAAAGGAAAGACCATTCACTCAAGAAAATCTACTAAAACTTGGTAAGAACAATAATTGTCTGACACATCTGTACCAAGATTCATTTCTTCTCTCCCGACTCTGCAATGAGCAAGACAGAAACTTTACTCCAGACTGATGCAGCCACAAACACAGGGTCCCTTCTCCCTTAAGCTCCCAGTAGGAGAGCTATGTTGCTGGGGAGGACAAGACATCAGCCTTTTCTATCCTGCCTCCAGCTGTTACTGAGGTTACATTCTGGGCAGGTGTAGGTGAGAAGCGGAGGCTGTCTTCTTTCACCCAGCCCCAATTATTCGCATAGAGGCTCTACTTTGGATGTGGTGCTGTTGAGAATATTGGTGCCCCAGTTGCCCTTGCCCCAGCTTGTAAGACAGGTTTCACGATGAGAGAGGCAAGCTACCAGAGGCCACCACCTCCCCTCTACTGAGTTCTCCTAAAACAGAAATATGACTCATAGAGAAGGGCATCATTGCCCCTATCCTGATCTCCAGAGCTATGGTTTAGAGATTTTTGCCTGGACGAGAAGCAGGACACAGAACAGAGATCTCTGAATTTCTTTTGGGAACAATTAATGATTTCTAAAAGAACTGCCGTCATTTGCAACAGAATGTGGAGAAGTTCAAGCTTAAGAGCGCTCTCAAAAACAGAGGGCACTGTGGTGAAGGGCAATTGGGAGGAGAATGATAAAGTCATCAGAGAGACAGGCTCAACTGAAGTCTAGCTACCTTGCAGGAGAGAACTGAGGGAGGAGACAGCTGGGAGGAGCCCCCTAGTCTGCCTGTTGGTAGCCCTGTGAAGAAGAGTCTCAGCTGCCTTAAAAGCAAAGCGTGCAGGATGCAGGGAGGTTGCAATGATGTGGCGATGAGAGGACACCAGATTGTTAGCGGCGTGTAACTTACAAGCTTAAGTCCATTGATCTAGAAATTCTCTGCCTTCCACCAGCTGACGCTAACCTCCTACCCATCCTTTCTCCAGCTACAACACCCCACTGTACACCTTCTCCAAACTCTTTAACATCATTCTAACATGCCATGCCCTCTCAAAGTCTGTGTATTTGCCTATTCCTCCCTTATTATTAATATTGGCTTTAATATCCAGCTGAAACCTCACCTCCCTCCATGAACCCTTTTCTAATTCCTGCACCAATAATTGCAATGAATCATTCCATCCTCCCTACTCCCCTAGCATTATATTTATTTTTCTATTATAGCTCCTAAATACTATATTATTAAAGGTGTTCATGTGGCTGCCTGTCTCTGCCCCTAGGCTTCTTGAAAGCAGAGAGTGTATCATTCAGTTATGTTCTAAGCTGGATATAAGAAACTGTAGATAGTGCAAAGTAATAAAAGTCGATTCAGTTTATTTACACTGGAAAGGGTGGAATGTTAGTGTGTAAGGGATGTCTTGGGGAGAGGGTCTCACAAATCCACGGCTATCCTAAATTCGCTTTGAGGAATAGAAGGCAGTTTGCCTCCTCATGTCCACTCTCAAACATTCTGAACTGCCAGGAAGGCAGCCTTACATACTTCAAGGGAAAGGCCACCTGACATATCCAAATTTAGACACCAAATTTATACCCCAGAGAGACGCCTCTCCTAATATCTCAGTTTTTCCTGAAAAAGCTAAAGAAGGGGTGTTTTCCAGGAAAGCAACTCAACTCTATCCACAAAATTGTGGTTGGTAGCCAGAGCTTTCATACAGAGAAGTTACACACCTTCAGATACAGAACACAGACGGAAAAAGAGCCAGAACTCAACTTAAAGGGGACGTTGCGATTTCGGGACAAAAATGGGTGCAAGCTAAAGAAGGAACTGCACTGAGAATGTTCAGGAACAGGGAGATCAAATGAAAGAAAGAATTTGAGACTACGGACATACGTAATCCGCAAACAGCATTTACTGTGAGATTCATGGCACCACTGAATTTTAGAGCTAAAGTACCTTCAGGATAACATACCTGCCAAAAGATACCAACTTCCAGTTGTAAAATAAATAAGTCATGGGGATGTAATGTACAGCCTGGCGCCTATAGTTAATAACACTGTGTTGCACGCTTGAAAGTTGCTGAGAGGGTACGTCTTAAAAGTCCTCATCACAAGAAAAAAAATTTTATAACTATGTATGGTAAGAGGTGTTACCTAGACTTATTGCTGTGACCATTTTGCAACATATACGAATATTGAGTCATTATGTTGTACACCTGAAAGTAACATAATACATCAATTATACCTCAATTTAAAAAAATATACCTGACGGTATATTATGGTGATGGTTAATTTTATTTGTCAACTTGGCTAGGCCACGGTACCCAGGTTTTGGCCAAACACCAGTCTAGACGTTGCTGTGAAGGTATTTTTTAGATGTGATTAAGATTTAAATTGGTAGACTTTGAGTAAAGCAGGTTAGCCTCCACAATGTGGGTGGGCCTCATCTAAGCAGTTGAAAGCCTTAAGTGAAAAGACTGAGGTCCCAGAAAAAGAAGGAATTCTGCCCCCAGACTGCTTTCAGACTGGAGCTGCAGCATCAGCTTGTCCTGGGTCTCCAGCCTGCCTGCCAGAGCCCACAGTCATGTGAGGTAGATTTTTAAAATCAATCTTTCTCTGTCTCTGTCTCTTTCTCTGTCTCTCTCTCTAAATATATACGTTCTATTGGTTTCCATTTCTCTGGAGAACCCTAATATAATGCCAAACCCCAAAATTGTATAGATAAGGGAAATGACAATAACCATTGTCATAGTTAGTGACATTGACATAATCAATGTCACTAATTAAGACAATAACGTAAACAGGAAACATTTATTGAGCACTTAAAGCTTCGCACGCCCCGTGCTGAACTCGAACATCATCTGAATTAAGTCCATCACGTCGGAGGTCGGTCAGATTATATCCATCTAACAAGTGAGAAAATTAGGATCCACAGGGGGTAGAGACTTCTCAGGGGCCACCCAATTACTTGGCAACAGACTTGGGGACTGATTCTCTGCGCCACTGTTCACCTTCCACTCTGCGTGCTGGACACGAGGACAAAATAGCTGCATGTCTTAAAAAGTTATATGATGAAATTTTCTATTTTGGTGTTGCAGAGATTCAATAATTAAGAAATTCAAAACCAAAATTAAAAGACAAATTAAAGGCAAATGAATTTTGGGGAATATTGCAAGAAATATTATAGACCAAGAACTATAGAAGTACACATATATAGGGAGAGGAATCTATATTTCGTATTAAAAGACTAACACTCCTCCAAAATGGGCAAAATTATGAATAATTTGCAGAAGAAATATAAGTGCTAACATGGAAAATACACCATAATTGAGAAAAATGAAAATTAAAACAAGGTTGTTATTTTCCACCTATCGATAGTCAAAGATAAAAAGTCAGTTGTAATGCTGAATGCTGATGAACACAGCATGAAGTTCATTTTCGTATTGCCTGGGGTGTTAATGAACGCAACCTGTCTGGAGAGCGATTGGCACTATGACTAGCGCTTTAAAATATGCACGCCCAGTTAACAAATATTTACTGAGTACCTGTTACATGCCAATTTGCAAGGACTTGTGAAAGAGAAAATTTTTCTTAAAAACACAGCATATTCTCTAACTCAATGATCCCTTTTTTAAGGATCCAGTCTAATAAAATAATCAGAGGTACAGAAAAAATTGACAGAAAGTATGTTAATCACAGCATTATGCACAATATCAAAAAATTAGCTATAACTTATGTATCCATATATAAGAAAATGGTTAGTTTAGTAAAGCTATCATGCCACAATGAGGCACATTTCAGCCTTTGACTGACATCTTGGTTTTTTAAAATTTTTAATGGTGTGGAGAAATGCTGATGCTATAACCTTCAAGTTAAGAAAAGCAAGATGCAAATTACTTCATTGAGATTATAACTTATATGTAGTTTTATTTCCCACTTTTGATCTATGCATTTATTAAACTATGGTTATCTCCATGTAGTGGGCTAACTAGTGATTTTGAATTTCCTCTTTTGTATTTTTCTCATTTTTCTAAATTTTCTGTGAAGAGCGTGTATCTCTTTTATAATCAGAATAAAAGTGCTAAATAGAATAACAACTTTATGCAAGGTTTTGTAAGGGAAAATTAAGCAGGATTGAATTTATATATCTTTAAATGTATAGTGGGAGAATGTGTGTATGTGTTTATACGCACATTCCACCTAACATTGCAACCAATTGTCGAACTTGTGAACAGGTGGATATTTTAGTATAGGTGCTAAAATTGGAATTCAGTTTTGTGCTTCTATTTGTCAGTTTGGTTCTAAAAAATCTGGGCAGGCAATCTGAGGCAAACTCCCAGGAAATACACATTGAACTACTTCCTCTTTCGGCCGCTTCACCTGATCTCCATAACTTGCAGGAATACTCTATCCTACATACAAATATTTCTTCCATTGTTACCCAAACATTCTGAAGATGTTCACACGCCCTTTAGAGTGTTCAGAGCATTCTCTGTGCTCAAGAACGAAAAGGCATCTCAGAACCAGTGCTTGGCTCTACTTGTTGATGGGAATTCCGCACTACAGAGAAGGGGGTTTATGCTTGAAGGGAAATCTGAAAAATAGGGTCTTCTTGAGTCAAAAGTTTCCAAGCTGAGATGGCTGAGGTACAGTCCATTTGCAATACTGTGATGCATCTTTTGCTGGAATATTCAAAGCTGTAACCCAGTAATGAACGCTGCTTTCTGGGTAACTTTGTGAGTTAGCGGTTTAGAGAATCTGGCTTTCAGAAGTGACAGACGGAGTGTTTTGGAGATTTTCTTTCCTTTAAGTGTGACGTTGCCAATGCAGAACAAACGAGAACTCCCTTTGGAAAAGTAGTTTGGAAGAGCTGCCTCACTCCCTGGGTCCTTTAAGGCTTGAAAATAAAATGGGACCAGATGCCCCTTTGGCCCTGGACTTGGCGATACAAGGGTGGTGTGCACCCAACAGCAGGAGATGTATCAGGAAGTCCCGGTTCCCACAGGAGCACGCACACAGCCATTTCTCCTGGGACAGCCAACAGATTGCTGCTTTCTTTGAGACATAAATCGGTTCCTTTAGTTCTTTTAGTCAATACAATCCTTAGCAAGCGGGCTTTATTTTCGACCCATTTGAAATTCTGAATAAAGAGAGAGGCGGATAGATTAGGAGAGGTCTCCTTCGCAGTCTGTGAAAGGGAGAGTAAGAAGTCAGCTGCGTCAGTCAACCGAGAGAAGGTCTGAATGGGAGCAATAGCTAAGGAGAACAATGGTGCGGGTCAGCCATGGAATCAGGGCCTAGCACTCTTTATATTTTAAATATAAACATATTGCTACTCTAACTGTAGATCTTGCATTCATTGACATAGATTTTAATTATACAGTAATACATGAAAACATTACTATTGAAAGATTTGAACACTAGGCAGACGTATATTGAAAACAAACCATCCAGTTCTAATTCACCTTCTCTTCATTCCCATCCTCCTCTCTGAAGGAAAACATTGCCAATATTTTGGTATGTAGCCAGTCTACTTGCAATACTTTTAAGCATACACGTAATTAAGAGAGAGCCACCTCGCTCTGTAATAGCAGCATTTGACTTATTAACAGGCATATGACATGACCTACACAGCCGCTCTCCTATAGTGAAAGTTGAAGTTTCTTCTAATATTTATGTCAGCGTGAACAGTAATGAGTAGTTTGAGTGTAAATGTGAAGATTTATTCTCTTCTTTTATATTTTATTTTTATTACACAAGTAAAATATAAATACATATTCTCAGAATGCAAAATCAAAGCTTATCTTAATTCTAGTAGTCTCTGTAAAGATAACTGCTATTAACATTTTGGTGTGAATCTTTCCAGAATTTCTAGAACTCATTTACATGCATACAACTCTATCCACAGACATGTGAGGCTTTATTTTGTGTGAAGAATTGTTTGCCATGAAAGATATTTAATGTATTGTTCCACAACTTGTATATTTCTCTTAACGATAGGTATAGCGATGTTTCTATGTACACGTATATCTATCCCATTCATTTTCACTGCTGCGTAGTATTCCATTAGGTTCTCTACATTAATGTTTGTTTAATCACTTGCTTGTAAATGGACTTTTAAATTCTTACTGTTTTGGACCATTACAAATTATGTTATTGTATATTTAGTACATATTTCAATATATACAATGTATATATATTGTGTGTGTGTTGATTCATATGGCCTATAGTTTCTAAATTTGATTTTGTTTCATTGGGGGTATATTTTATTTTATTCATTTTTTTCAATGGGCAGTATAGGTTCAGAATTCAAAAAGCACAGGCTATATATAGTGAAAATTGTCCTCCTCAAACCCTTTTGCCCAGTCACCCAGTTGCCCTCCCCAGTGGTAACCGTTGTTACCAGCTTCTTGTGCATCCTTTCAGAGCCCTCTGCACATACAGGTGAGTATGAACATGCATTCTGAACACGCAGAATTCTGAACATACAGAATTCCTCCTCTGAAGGCAAATTTGTGTTTGCATCTGCTGTACCTTCTACAGGGACCAGAGGGCTCTTGCCCTAAGGTTGGGAGCCTGGGTTTCAGTGGGTGTCTGAGATTCTAGCAGTAGTTTTGGGTTCTTTGGGAGTCTAATGGTTTGTCTATGGCTTATCTTGAATATTCTTTTCAGCCTCTATATTCTTTTTTACTTCTTATGCTAGTATCAAAATGCTATAGTTTGTGATGCATGGTATTTTATTATCAAATAGGTAATTATTCAACAGCTTTTAAAAATTCTTAAATGGTTAACGATCTGTTCAGATTTTTTATTTGAATTAACTTTGGAAATTCATGTTCTCATAGAAAATTGCCCATTTCAAGAATAGTTACACATTTATCAGAATGGAATTATACACAGTTTTCTCTAAATATTTTCAAAATGTCTGTATTTCTCATTTTGTGGTTATTTTACAGACTCAATTGTATGTGTATAGCTTATAATAAAGATAACATTTCAAACAAGTGGAGAAAGAAAAGGAAGCTCAGAAAACAATACTCTAACAGCTATTTATAAGGGAAAGCAAATATCTTGAATATAATGTGAATATTTACATATTCTAACTGAAAAGCATAAAATATTTTTTATCCTGATAGCGTTTACATTATAAAATTTGTAAAATTCCATGCATCAAATTATAAACAAAATTTTAAAATAAGCAACAAGCTGGTTAAGAACATATACATATGTATTTTTTTTGCAAAAGGCTAAAATCCTTGTTATATAAAGAATTTGTTCAAATAATATGAAAAAATCTTCCAGCACATTCACTAGGAAAAAAAAAACAAAGATTATGAATGGGCATCCATAAAAGAAGAAATTCTAATGGTCAATAAATATATTTTTAAATGTTCAAAGTTTAAATGTTCGCATCAGAAATAGGCAAATAAGATCTCATTTTTTATCTAGCAAAGATTAAAAAGAATAATACTATGCTGCTTATGAAGAAATAGGCCTTCTCATACACTGCTCGTGAGTGTGTAAATTGGCACAACTTTCTGTAGGAAAATTCGGCAATGTGCGTCAAAATCTTTGACTCAGCAATTTCAGTTTTGCAAGTTATCCTAGGAAAATTAGCTATGTTTGCAAAGATGAATGCACAAGGATGTTTCAAAATATTGTTTTCAACAGAAGAAAATTGGAAACAATCTAAATACTAAACAATAGGAAAGCGGCTAAATGAAGGATGACATATCCACAAAGCTGGAGCCCTGCCCTGCAGCCATGAAAATCGCACACTCAAAGCATCCACCTGGCATCTGGAAATGTACCCTCTTCTCAGAGCCCCACTCTTGTTCCTTGGACTCATCCCCCAGATGAGCTCTCTGTGCTCAAGCCCTTGTCACAGGCTCTCTTCTGAGGAGGTCCCCCAAGAGAAGGCAACTGTGTGTCATTTCCACTCCACAATGTGGGCTCCGTGGTTCCCCAAAAATTTGCTTGTCATCTTCAAAAAGTCCTAAGTTAAAGAACCCTCATTAGATGATTTTTCTGATAAAACTGTAGTTTGGGCAGACCTTGCCTAAATTTTCAATCAAGATTCTGGAGCCCTTGGGGCTGGCCAGGTGGCGCAGTGGCTACGTGCGCACGTTCTGTTCTGGAGCCCGGGGTTCGCCGCTTCGGATCCCGGGTGCGGACTTGGCACTGCTTGACAAGCCGTGCTGTGGTAGGTGTCCCACATATAAAGTAGAGGAAGATGGGCACAGATGTTAGCTCAGGGCCAGTCTTCCTCAGCAAAAAGAGGAGGATTGGCAGCAGTTAGCTCAGGGCTAATCTTCGTAAAAAAAAAATTCTGGAGCCCAGTGATGGCAGAACCAGGTAAGGAGCCTCATGTCAGGATACCATCCTAAAGAGGCTTATTTCTGATAGAGTGTTCATATGGCGTTGGTCCATCTTACCTTCTTTGCCACAAACTTCCTTCTCTTTATTCCACATGACATCCGGTAGGTTCTTAATTACACAGATACTCAATAACTTCTCCAGCTAGGCGGGCCCATTAGTTGGAGCCAACAGCTGAAAGATCGGAGAAAGCCTTTTAGGCCCCATGTAAGTAGGAAACCACCTTTCAGAAAAATAACCCATTGTGACCTGTGAGACGAGGCAGCAAGAACTTCTCAGGTTAAAACATCAAATGTCCACGCTCCTCTTCATGGAGGAGATACAGTGAAGCCCTGAAGGCCTAAGAAGTCTCCAGTAATGGGTCCACTTTGTGGACAGAGAGCAGAGTCAAGGGCATGGGGGTGGTGATGGATGAGCTTCCGTCATGCTGTGTCCCCAGGAGACCTTGCAGTTGCTAATCCAATGTCAGCAGAACATGAGCTCTGAATTTATTTTTGCAGTCTCCGCGACGGCTCATTGCTTCTCTTTCCAGTTGCCTTTATTATCAAGAGCACAAACCACATTTGAGGGAGAGAGCAAGGCCTTGAACTTGGAATGGTCCCCATGGACCCAACACAACTTCTCTTAATAAGTTTTACAGTACCCTGAACTTACCCTGAATCACACCATTGTCTACCCAGCTGAACCAGTTAGGACACCCCTCCCTCCCCCTCGAACTCTGGGATGTTCCAATATTGACTGGTAAATTCTCTGGCCGTGGAGGTGCCACCCAGCCTAGCACATATTTATCTAACAAACGCTTATACAGTGATTCTATGTGCCAGGCGCTGTTCTAAGCCCTTTGCAACTGTCATCTCATTTAATCCTAATAGCTCCCTTGGTAAATATTATAATTATCCCTTTTTTACTAGTTCCACCCACTGGAGGTTACAACGTAGTTTATTTGCATATGTCTTGACCAAACATCACAGCAGCTCCCTATTACTAGTCTCTTTATTTTATCCATGCTTCATTCTGTTTCTAAAATGTTCTTCTTGCCTCAAAATCTTCATTGGCCTCCCCAACTGCCCATGGGCAAAGTCATATTTCCTTAGCCTGGTCTTGAAGACCTCCTTTCTCAGCTCTACCATGGCACTGCCATAAATTGGTCTCCTTACACTCAGCCACAATAAATTATTCACCATCTCTCAGAAAAAGCAAGCCCTTTTACATCTGTATTCCTTTGCTTTCTCTCTTCGGATAGATTTCCCAGGAAACAGACTCCAAACTGGAGATTTTCAGTCAAGAAGTTTTTTGGAGAGTTCTCTCAAGGACAATATTTGTAAGAGAATGTATTTGCTAAGTATTATGTAAACAATTACCCCAAACTTTCAGCTTAAAGCAGTAAACATGTATTATCTCACAGTTTCCATGGATCAGGAATCCAGGAGCAGCTAGGCTGCGTGGCTCTGGCTCAGGGTCTCTCATGAGGATGCATCAAGCTGTCTGTAACGGGATCCACTCCCAAGCTCGCCGCATGGTGTGGGCAGCACTCATTCCTTGCCATGGAGGCCTCTCCACAGTGTCCACCTAACAAGGCAGCTGGCTTCCCCTAGGAGTATAAGACAGAGTGAGGGACGGAGGGCACATACTTAAGACTGAAGCCACAGTCTTTTCATAAACTAATCTAGGAAGTGACACTCCATCACATCTGCCCTTAACCTGTTCATAGAATGAGTCACTAAGTCCAGCTGGTACACAAAAGGAGGGGAATTAAACTCCATCTCTTGAGGGAAGGACCACCAAAAAATTTGTGGATGTGGCTTAAAAGCCACCAGAGAGATTGAAGGAAACAGGGATGGGCAGAGGGAGAAGTTAAATGATGGTTCAGTCCCAACAGAAGCTCAGGTGACCCCACTGGGGGCTCTGGAGCTTGGATGGCCCTTCAGAAGTGTCCCAAATGGAGATAAGGGGGCCAGCCTTTTCATACCTGCATCTCCTAGTCATGGAAGCAGACTGGTCCCTGGAGGGGGCGTAATCTTGGGATGGGCAGCACATTTTGGCAGGGGACAACTTGGAAGTGGGGGGCAAGAGAATTCAGTTGTTGGGGGATAGCAGCCAAAACACCCTGCAGGTAGAAGTGCTTTGGTTGTGAGGAGGGATTTAGGGCCACATCACAGCATCTACCGAATCCATTCCCTCTTGGATCCAATTGCTTCAAATAATGTTAACCCCATCTGGGAGCAGCTTCTCCAGAATTCTCATTTCTCTCTTTTCCTGGATAAAGCTTGCAAGATGAAGGTTACCACTGGTCCCAGGGCCAGACTGATACTTACCGTCTCCCTCCTTATTACATCCCCCACCCCAACCCCACTCCATATCCTCAACTATTGCATCTGATGGTCTAGGTGGTTTATTGATGGAGTGGTCCAGACTCTCATCCCTGAAAGTTCTGAGCCTCTGGTCATCATGGCCTTCTCAGGTCAGGGTTGCTATACTTGTCCATTCACAGTCATAATCGGGCAGAGTAGTACCAAGAGACACACCACTGAATCACCTGGGTGCCAAACTTATTTGTCCCCCACTATGTAACAGCAGCCTTACCTCCTATGATGCACAGGGTCACTTACTCTTACCATGGGAGTGACTCCTTTCTTGCTTGCTGTTTGTTTGACACAAGGAGCTGGAAATGACCAGATGACAGCAGCATCTGAAAGTTTAATGGGAATCTTACTGTCTCCTGATGAAAGCGTTATCACTCTGAGGAACCAGGAGTCAAAACTTAGAGAACTCAGGGTTATAGGAACAGAAAACACAAACAGGTCCTTCAGAGTGATAATAAATGGAACCACTCCCATGTCTTCTCTTTTGTTTCCAACACATGTGTTCTACCCAGTGGGGACACAGCACCATACAAAGATCATGATTTAGTGTGTGTGCTGCATCTAGAAGATGATGCTCTATCCTTGTGGGCATCATCTCTAAGCTGGTGCCTCAACTATACTTCAGAAACCTCTATGAGGTTGGCAGCTACTAAGTAGTATGATATGTGATGAGACAGTGGATCCCGCGGTCATGGACCCACCACTGCAGCACTTTCGCTGTGCCATGGACTCCTTCTAATGAGCTGCTATGTGAAACCCCATGCTGTTGAGTCCACTCATATCCTCCATCCTCGGCTACTCCATTCATGTGCTCACTGTGCCCACAGCCGCATGGCCAATGTCAGAGCCTGACTGACCTAGACTGACAAAGTCATTCTGTCCACTTGGTTGTTTTGAACCTCTTCCGTAGAGGGTGCTCTCAATGCAAAATAGAAACCTTCACATTTGTGCCTATTCCTTCAGTCTATTAACATACCCTACTCGAACTTTGCCCTTCATCTTTGAATCCTTCCCCTCCCAGACCCTTGACCAACCAGCAGTGATTCCCATTGCTTATGAATTGTATATATTCTTATGTTGGAGCACTTCTCTTTCCACAGAAAGTAGATGACCAGGAGCACTGCTCAGATTTGTGCCCACTGGGAGGATTTTGCCCTCAGAGCTGTCTTTCTGCACAACAAGTTCCACCATTTTCCTCCTCTGTCCTCTGGTCATATGGGAGTCATACACACACACATACAACACACCACAACTTGGCAGATTTGACAGAACCCATGTCATAATGGATAGTTATGGCCCCTTGGTTAGGTGATGTCCCATTGTCAGGTGCTCAATCCTTACCAAGGCCAGTAACGCAAAGAGATGTTTTTCATATGTGTAATTCTCTGCTGAAGATAGCATGGCCTTGACCCAGCTCCCTGGGGGTCTAACTTAATTCCTCTAATGCCTTAGCATTTGATGGAGCATATGGGCCAAGCAGCAGGGCTATTTACACCACAGCCTGGATCTGCTACAGAATCCTTTCCTGCTCTGGAGCCCACTCAAAACTGGCAGCCTTCCATGTCACCTAAAACATGGGTCAGGCAGTATGTGAAGTATTGTATATGCTGCTCTAGAACCTAAAGTCCTACCAAGAATTGTGCCAAAGTACTGAGAAGACCCAATACTTTGCATGGAATATCCTTCATGTTCACAGACCACTGAACCCCTAAAAATTTTACTGATGTAGGTGGCCTTGATTCTTTATAGAGTTTACTCCCACCCTCTGGAACATGTATCTCTTACAAGAGCTCTAGCAGTCTTGCCAACTCTTGTTAATTTAGCCCAACCAGCATGAAATCATCAATATGGTAGACCATGTGCTGTTGGATGTCCAGATGGTGATAATTCAACTACCGTCTCTGGATCTCTGTCACTCTTTTAGTTAAGTCCTAGACCTGGTCCTTAGGTTTTTTTAGTGCCTTCCAGCTGCAGGCTATGACAGTTCACTCACACAATAGCAAGGAGGTCCTGTGATTTTACATTTTGCCTTAAATTGGTGATTAATCGCTCCTGACCTTTTATTGAATTTTTCCAACACATCATTTGTACTTAGCAAGAGGCATCCAATTCCATAGTCATTATAATGACTACTTCCCCTGTGCCTCTCAGATGCCTGACATGTTGCACTGCCAGAGCATTCTGTTCTACAAGGATCACACTCCAGGTGACCAGTGGTAAAATGTTAACAACTGCATCGCTACAGCGTGACGTGCTGGGGAATATCAGTATTCCACCCACGTCCAGGAATGAGGTCCTTGTTGCCAGGCAGGTGGTGGGTCACCCAGCTCAAAAATCCCATTTTGGATTCTGTTTATTTGGACCACTTCTGGTACCCACTCTCGTAGGTCAGTTCCCCAGGAAACATACTCAGATGTACACTTGCCTGCAGGTGTTTTATTGGTGAGGACTCTCCGGCACACATGCCCAGGAGTGAGGAAAGAAGGATTGGGCTGAGGCAAGCATTGAATTGTGATTCGATTGCAACAAAAACCCCAGCTGATCCCATGAGGAGTTTGGAAGGTGGGATGCCCCTTCAGATGTGCCCCAAATTGAGGCAAGGGACTGGGTCTTTGAACCTCTCTCTCCACCAGTCACTGGAAACAAGTTGCTTCTGAGAAGAGGCAATAACCTTGGGTAAGGCAGCTCCCTTCAGCAGAAGGCCATGCCTGGGGAGCGACCTGGCTATGAGCCACCAGCAGGCAACACTCCTTGATCTGTACCTGCCTCTCTCTTCTATGTCACTTCCACCCTTTCATGCTCCTGAAATGTGACAAATTCATTCATGCATCGGAAACTAAAGAACGTGCTGTTCCTTCTAAGTCAGATTCTCCTCCCTCTCCAGATCTTCCCATGGCTGGTTCCACCTCAGTCTTCAAGTATCAAGGTTCAAAAGTCACCTCCTCAAAGAAACCTTCCTTGACTACCCCAAAATAAACCCCCACTCAATTTATTCTATCACGGCACCTGTGTATTTCCATCATAATACTTATTACGGTCTCAAGTCACCTTGTACCTTTATCTGCATGCCTGTTCATTGCCTACCTCTTCTGCTCACATGAGAATACAGACTCATGTGGGGAGAGATTTTGTGTCTTTTCCCCACTGCAACCTAGCCCTTATTTAGTATTCCCTCAATAAACATGTGTTAATCTGTGAATAACTTCACTGACTTCTGGCATCACATGCTCCTGATATCCCATCTAACTTATGCTATTCCACCTTTCTGGAATATTCCTACTCAACCATTAAAATACAGCTAAGTCAATCTCCTCTCTTTCTCTCTCTCTCTCTCTGTCTTCCCTTTTTTTCTCTCCTCCTTCTAATACTTCCAGTCATTCTAAGTACTTCTTGTCTCTTTCTCCCTTCAGCCAGTGTTTACTTCCATCCTTCTATGACAACAAAATGCTACACATCACTCTTTGATGATTTCTCATAGGATACCTTGTGTCTTACCTTGATTTTCCCCAACACTAGACTCCAAGATAAGACTGGTTGCAGTCAGCTTATACAGAAGCACAGGTGAGTCAGAGGGGAGAGTGAAACGGAGAAGAGAGAAAAGCCAAGAAAAAGTGCGTTAATCAGGGGGTTTCTTCTGTGGGAACCAGGACTCCATCCCGCCAGGAACTTCCTGAGATAATGTGTGGAACATACCTCAGAACCAGCTCCAGGGAGGCGGGGGAGGACAGGGCATTATCACCACCTTCCAGCCGGCCGTGGTCTGGAAGCTACCCCCGAGGGGATTCCCCCCGTGCCTTTCAGGGCTTCCTGTATTTGGTGCTGAAGAAAACCCCCAAAGAGAAAAAAGAAAAAGACTGACATTAGAGGAGAGCATTTCTCAGCTTGATGAGAGCTGTCTGCTGTGGCTGTGGTTACCCCCATAGATGGGAATGATATGGAGCCGGCAACAATGCTGTTCGCTACACTGGTCTTTCGAACTTGCAAGAGTTTTGCCATAGGGATTGCATAACATATGTTTACCTGTCTTCACAATGCCCAGAAGAGTTCTAGGTATTGTGACACTTGTATTTGTTTCATTCTCATTTGTTTGTGATTCTGCCCCAAATCCATTTGCTCATTGTGTCAACAGTATCTCATTTTTCCTCTGGGAAGTTACTTCCTCCCCTGCTCTTAGCTGGTGAACTTCCAGTGGAATTTAACTCACTATGGATTCAGTGGACATGGTTCCAGAGGACAGCAGGTAAATCAGGTTTGGCCAATTAAAGTATTTTATTTAATTAATTAATTTATTTATTTTGCTGAGGAAGATTCACCTTGAGCTAACATCTGTTGCCAACCTCCCTCTTTTTGTATGTGAGCTGCTGCCACACCATGACCACTGAGGAGTGGTGTAGGTCCATGTCTGGGAACCAAACCCAGGCTACCAATGCGGACATGCTCAACTTAACTGCTAGGCCATGGGGCCAGCCCTCAGAGTATTTTATTTCTCTGGCCGCAGTCATCAGTTCAGAGATGGGCAGGTGAAACAGTCATACCCAAAGAGACACAAGAAGACTTCTACTAAGAACGCTGGGAAACAGTCTCCTCTTTTCTCCTAGCATTAAACCTGGAGGCCCTCTTGAAACTCCATGTTTGAGAGTTACCCACAAATAAAGCCAGAACCTAGGAGACTGACATAAGAAATAAAGAGAAGAGAGCCAAGTCTTGATGGCATTACTTGACTCTTGGATCAAACTAGGCACCTGGAACCAAATGCTCCTATTTGGCATAAGCCTGTTTGGCTTGGGTTTTACTGTTACATCAATGAAAAGAGTTCTGATATAGATGCACATTTTTCTAGTCAAGACACTGGTTTCGAGGAACAGCCAGCAACTCGATTCACCTCAAGTTTCAATAATTAGGAAAAAAGTCACCAAATTTAATCCATCTCAAGTTTTAATCTAATTGACTCCTAGCAACAAGGAATAAAGTTCAGAAAGACAGCACAAGAATGGCTCTGGAAAGCCACTCAGGGGGCTGTTGAATTTCACATGTCTTCAAGCTTCTCTAGTGGACAGTCACTGAAAGAACTACTAAAGGACAAACTTCAGGAAAGAGAGAAATGAAGTCAGAAGAAAGGGATGAGATGCAAGAATAAACAGGGAGAAAAAAAGTTGCTGAACAAGAGGGTAAATCTGAGAAAGCACAACTGTATGAAATGATGACTATGGCTAAAAGGGGGTTAAAAAGAGAATGTAACTTAATCATGAAGCCCAGTGTCACATGTGACATGAGCTGAGGTCAGAGTTAAAGCCTTTGAAAGTGCTTGCATCACTTGAGAGAGGAAAGCGCCTATTGATCACACTTAGGCATAGATGTTTTTAAGTTAAGAGTAACCACTAAAATATTAGAAATAAAATATATCAGCATTGTTTGTAATTGTAAAATCTTGTGAGCAAGTTGGTGTCCATCTGGGGGGGAAGTACAAATAATTTAATATATATCCAAACAGTGCAATATAATAACAGTGAAAGTGAATACGATGAGTTACGTATATCAACACAGAAATTTTCAAAATGGAATGTTAAAAGAGCAAATTGAGGGGCTAGCCCTGTGGCGTAGTGGGTGCTCCGCTTCAGCAGTCTGGGTTTGTAGGTTCAGATCCCAGGTGCAGACCTACACGACTCATCAGCCATACTGTGGCAGCAACCCACACACAAAACAGAGGAAAATTGGCACAGATGTTAGCTCAGGCCAATCTTCCTCAGCAAATAACAACGAAAAAAAGAGGAAATTGAAAAATATATGTAGAGTATGATATCATTTATATAATGCGGAAAAGTTTTATGAGACTAATATATACCTTTTATAAATGGAGCTATATATATATGTATATATGAATATTATGTGTGTTTATGGACATATATGTATACACACACACACTTTAATGCATAGGAATTAAAAACACAAAATTTAGGATAAGACTACATCTGGGGAAGAGGGGGAAATGAGATTGGGGAAGGATATATACATTAAAAAACAAAATACACCTTTTTTTCACATGTCCATGGAACTATCAACACCTCAGCCAGGTCTAAAAATAAGTACAGGCAAAATTCTCAGACTACATCGCAATATAACTAGTGCTGAATTTTTTAAAAAGTGAAAAAAGCTCATCCACCTAGAAGTTAAAAATACTTCTGCTTAAAAATTTTTGCATCAGGGCCAGCCTTGTGGCCTAGTGGTGAAGTTCAGCACACTCTGCTTTGGTGGCCTGGGTTTGGTTCCTGGGCACAGACCTACACCACTCGTCAGCAGTCATACTGTGGGGGCAACCCACATATGAAATAGAGGAAGATTGGCAACAGGTGTTAGCTCAGGGTGAATCTTTCTCAGCAAAAAAAAAAAAAAAAAGCATCAAAAGGAAAATCAAAATTTAAATTACTGAATATCTAGAAAAGTGGTAGTAAAATAATTTATTATGTAAACAAATATGAATATAAGTATAGATATTATTTAGATGTAAATATATATCAGAACCTATATCTATCTATCTATCTATTGATTGATAGATAGATATCAATCGTATACTTGAACAAAGAAAAAGAAGAAAATTAATTAGGAAGTTAGAAGAAAAAACCCAACATAACACTAAGGAAATCAGAATGAAGGAATTAATAAAATGAAAATAAATTAATGTTAGAAAACATAAAAAATAGATAAATTTAAAAGCTGATTTTTTTTGGAGGGGAACATGGTAAAAGAGATAAGCCATCAGCTAACCCCACCCAGAAAAAAAGGAGAATGCACAAAACAGTAAAAATAAGAATTAAGGTCAGGTACATAATACAAATAAGAAGAAATTCAAAGACTAATAAGTGATTGCTCTGTTCAATTCTAAAATTTAAAAATGTAGGTGAAATTGATGCCTTTCTAGAAAATATAAATTATCAAAAATGACCCCAAAAGAGTTAGGAAATCTAATAGACTAAATAACTGGAAACAGTTGAGAAAGCTCTCAAACAACTGCGTCCTCTTGAAAAAAAAGGTCAGGGTTCTGGACTTTTCACTGAGGAAGTCTATCAAATTATTAAAAAATATATACCTCAGCCTCTTCACGTCTGCAGCCTGAGGTGATCTCCGAAAATGGTTCGCTACTCACTTGACCCGGAAAACCCTACAAAATCATGCAAATCAAGAGGTTCGAATCTTCGTGTCCACTTTAAGAACACTCGTGAAACTGACCAGGCCATCAAGGGTATGCACATCCGAAAAGCCACCAAGTATCTGAAGGATGTCACTTTAAAGAAGCAGTGCGTGCCGTTCCGTCGATACAATGGCGGCGTTGGCCAAACAGTGGGGCTGGACACAGGGTCGGTGGCCCAAAAAGAGTGCTGAATTTTTACTGCACATGCTTAAAAATGCAGAGAGTAATGCTGAACTTAAGGGTTTGGATGTCGATTCTCTGGTCATTGAGCATATCCAGGTGAACAAAGCTCCCAAGATGCGGCGCAGGACATACAGAGCCCATGGTCGGATCAACCCCTACATGAGCTCTCCCTGCCACATCGAGATGATCCTTACTGAAAAAGAGCAAATCGTTCCTAAACCAGAAGAGGAGGTTGCACAGAAGAAAAAGATATCCCAGAAGAAACTGAAGAAACAAAAACTTATGGCCCGGGAATAAATTCAGCATAAAATAAATGCAAATATAAAAAAAAAAAAAATATATATATATATATATATATACCTCAGCCTGTATTTAAATTGTTTCAAATTATTGAAAAAAGAGAAAATTCTAGATTCTGGATATAAATAACAGTGATGCCAAAAGCCAATGCGGAGATTCTAATGAAATATTACCAACTAGAAGCTGGAAGCACATTTAAAGAGTAATAACACAGGATAGTGGTGTTTACTACAGGAATTCAAGGATTTTTCAATATTAGGAGATTTATTATTACATTTGAGCATATTAATAGATCAAAAGAAAAACATGACTACCTCTGATACAGAAAAGCATTTAATATAATTCAATATCTATTCTTACTGACAAGCAAACAGCCTCCTAATTAAATAAGACTAGAAGACTACACCCTTAATATTATTATCTACCTTATGCAAACAAAGGCGTGTGCTGCTTGGGCCAGCCCGGGTGGCCTAGTTCGGCACTCTCGAATTTGGTGGCTCAGGGTTCAGTTCCTGGATGCAGACCTACAGCGCTCGTCTGTCGGTGGCTGCGTTGTGGTGGCAGCTCACGTCCAAAAAGAGGAAGATTGGCAGCAGATGTTAGCTCAGGGCGAAACTTCCTCAGCAAAAGAAAAAGAAAAAGAAAAAGAAATGTCTGGTTTAATAGAGAAATCACAAAAATATGACAAGGCAAGGATGTGCACAGTTACTGCTTATTATCTAACATTGTTCTGTAAGTCTTACCATCGTATTTAGGCAAAGAAAAAATAAGAGATATTTAAAAATTGCAGAGGAGTTGGTGAAATTATTATGAATTAAATATTACATAATTTGTATACCTGAAAAACACAAGAGAATAAATTGGGAAATTATTAGAACCAGAATTCAGTAAGCTGCTTGGGTTTATTATTATACAAAAATCAATACTTTGCCTTATAAAAATAACAACCAAATAGAAGTTAGAAGGCAGAAAAGATCCCAAGTAAAGTACTAATATATATCGTGTATAGAAGAAACATGTAGTACATAGAAATAAACTTAAAAAACATGGACAAAATTTATATAAAGAAAACATTCAAATGCTACATGAAAGCATGAAAAAATGCACACCCCGTTTTGTGATAGAAAGGATCAGTAACATATTTTAATTCATGAAAAATATACCAAAAGGATTTTTTATAAAGAATAAACTCTAAATTATTTAAAGCTTATTCTAAAGTTTAAATGAAAAACTAAATAAGCAAAAATAGCCAGAATGTTAATAAAGGGGAACAATCCCAAACAGACATTAGAACATATTTGTAGATGCAGTGCGGTGCTCAACACAAGACCACGATGAGGCAGCAGAAAGAATCACAAAATAAACCCCACTTTTCCTGAGAGCTGGTAGATGATAAAGATGACCCTGCACATCAATGGCAGAAACGAGCTATCTACGAATAGTGCGAATATCCAAGCAGCTTCTGGTAAAGATATGTATTTGCATCTCTGCCTGTGCCAAATAAATTTTGGATGGATAAAAAAATATAAATGCAGACAAAGCCCCAAAAGCGCTAAACTAAAACATGGGAGGTTTTTTAAATAAAAGTGGAGGCAGTCCTTTTACGCATAAAGAAAGAAAGAGAAGAAGCAATGAAGAGAGGAAGGGAGTGGGAGGGGAAGGCAGGAGGGATGGAGGGAGGGATAGAGAGAGGGATGGAAGGAGGGAAGGAGGGAAGGATGGAGGGAGGGAATGAGAGAGGTAGGGAGGGATGAAGGGAGGGAAGGAGGGAAGAATGGAGGGGGGAAGGAGGGAGGGATGGAGAGAGGGATGGAGGGAGGGAAGGAGGGAGGGATGGAGGGAGGGAAGGAGAGAGAGATGGAGGGAGGGAAGGAGGGAAGGATGGAGGGAGGGA